>NC_083321.1:51327898-51510043 GCF_963455315.2 Globicephala melas | reverse complement strand
CAGAAACACACATGCTGGGCTCTGTGTTGAAGAGGAAGAAGAAAGGCAAGGTGACCTAAACCAGGCAGGGGTAAGGCAGAGATACCTATAACCTTGCAAATATCTCTTTGTTGGAACACTGCTGGGCTCCTTAAACCTTTGTACTTCCTTACCACTGGAATCCACCGATGGGCTCTGCAAACCTGTGCCGAATCAGGAAAGTGGCAACAGCTTCAGCTACCTGGAAAAGGGAGAGATGTTCCAGGCCATGTTAAGGGTAGCAACGGGGTTCATCCTTGGAGGTCTGGTGGGCTTCTGTTGGAAGGTAAGGCTCTCTGGTGGACTCATGGGTCCTACAGTTCTGAGGAGCCTGAAATCAAAAGGACCTGCATCCTGGCAGGGCTGGGAGACTCCTCCCCACCCTTTGCCAGGGATGGGTCCAGAGAAGTCAAGAGGAATGATGTGAAGGCTTATTTATCCCCTTAGAGTTACAAAGCACTTTTTTCCTACAGGAGGAGCACATATTAATTCCTAACTGTGACTGTGGTTTAGGGAGCAGTTTCTACCCGATTATCCCTTCTACCATCTGGCTTTCAGGGGCAATGGAGAAGTAGAGCTTAAGATCTTAACCATAGAGCCCTGGGTGAAATAGCAGGGTGCCAGTAACTCCTCAGCCCATACACACAAAGTCAAGACCAGAAGCAGCTGCCAGGGAGAGGTCTGGGGAGCTGGTGGAGTCCCATCTGTGTAGGCCCCACAGCAGCTGCTGCAGGCGACACAGGCTGACTCAGAGGCTGGTTCTATCTTCTGTGAGACCCACAGTTATTCCACGTTGTCCTTTTACATTCATCAAGCACCAGACTCACCTTGTCTGGAGCGTCCTCATGGACTGCATGGCCACACTGGGGTAGGACCTGCATCTGGAACTTCCCTGGGGAAGATACAAACCAAAGCCACCTCAGGGACTAAAATGGTCCTCTCCTTACCATCTCTGCAGCCTCACAGGTCACTCCAGGAGGCCAGGAATCCCCCATCCCCTCCCTGCCAATACTCTGGACCCAATTACACCTAGCCTTTGAGGAGGATGGTAATACTTGAAATTGTAACCTTGAGCAAATCATTTTCCCTTCACTTTTTCTTTCTACACCTATTTAGTATGCATTTACTTTGGGCCAGACACATAGAAACAGTTCCTGTATACACTACAGTCTAGTGGGAGAGCAAAACATAAAAACCAACATTTTAATGCAGTATGTAGTTCCTATGATAACACCGAGCATATGGAACTGGAAAAACACAGTATGGAACTGGAAAAACACAAGAAGAGGGGCTTTGCAATCAAATAGGGATCCAGGAAGGCTTCCCACACAGAAAAAATAACTTGCACAAAGAAAGAAGGATGAAATGGTATTTGCTCCTGAAAAGAAAAACTTTGGCATGGTGCTCATGAGAGTTAACAATGAGGCTGGAGAGGTAAGCAGGGACCATACCATTAAGGGGTTTGTAGGCCATGTTAAGGACTTTGAGATTTATTATTACAATAATAAGTTACCATTTGAGTGCTTAACTATGTGCCAGACACGGTACTAGGCACTTTCTCACACTGTCCTGTAGAACACTGTAAGCTCACAACTAATGTGACAGTTATTAAGAATGAACAGAAATGACTGATAAAGCAAGATCTCTAAGGAGACTAAAGAATACGGGACCCAGAGCTCCCACAGGTAGAAAGAGCAGACTCTCAGAGCCTCAGAATAAGGGAGTAAGCTCTGGAAGTCCTTCTGGCTATCACATTCTGGGATTCTTACCCCAGTTACACAGTGCTTTAAAATCTTTTTTCAAAATACTCATCTACCCATTTTTTAAGTTGATTCTCAAATCTACCCTATAAAATTAAGCAGGACAAATACTGAAATTCTTTTTTGAGATGATGAAACCAAGGCCTTGATTAGTGAAGTGATTTGCCCAAGGCCACTTAATTAGTCAGCAGAGGAACTAAGACCATTCCCTCCAGTAAGGTCCTGCTTATGCCCCTCTTCCTGCAGTAAGCTGCCGCTGGGTGCTCCAGCCTAGTCCCCTCTCCCCTGTATCTCCTAATGTACTACTGTTAATGCATTTAATGGATCCAAACACAGAGCAGCTTGTGCCCCTGTTGTTCTGTAAACTAATATCTATATGCCACTGGTGCTTGCCCCCCCAGGAGTGTGTCATTTCTATAAGAACAGGGCTAATATCATTACTTGCTCTATATCCCTAATAGGGCCCAACCCAGGGCTAGATATTAAATAAGTGCTTAGTAAGTTTTAGATGAATGAACGATTGAGCAAATAACCTGATAAAACTTACAACTCAAACCTTGATGACTGGGACTGCATTTTTCACTCCTCTTTGGAAGAGTGGGTATAAGGAATCAGGGAGAGCTCACACATACTAACAATGCTGTACCCAGTACACATAAAATAACATAATCATGGGTAATCCTCACAATTATTCTATGAGGTGGGCATATTTCCAACTCCATATTATTTTATTTATTTATTTTTGTCTGCATCGGGTCTTCGTTGCTGCATGCGGGCTTTCTCTAGTTGCTGCTACTCTTCATTGCAGTGCGTGGGCTTCTCATTGCGGTGGGTTCTCTTGTTGCGGAGCACGGGCTCTAGGCGCGCAGGCTTCAGTAGTTGTGGCATGTGGGCTCAGCAGTTGTGGCTCGTGGGCTCTAGAGCACAGGCTCAGTAGTTGTAGCACACGGGCTTAGTTGCTCCACGGCATGTGAGATCTTCCAGGATCAGGGCTCGAACCCATGTCCCCTGCACTGGCAGGTGAATTCTTAAACACTGTGCCACCAGGGAAGCCCCTCCCCGCCAATCTTACAGATGAGGAACTTTAGGTTCAGAGAGCCTAAATCATTCACCTAAGTTGCACCATCAATGAGTGCTGGATTTCTAGGATTCAGTAACTAATTCAGCTGGTTTAAACAGTGCTGGGAAGGCTGTGGTTTGGAATCTGTGGTGATTTAGCCATTTCCTTTTGTTTTATGGATGTCATTACTCTCTATACATACTCATGGGATGCTTTGAAAGAGAAGGTGGTCTTGGCATAAACCTTACTGGGGTAACAGGAGGGATTTAATGAGGTATCAGGAGTGCCTCCTGGACACAATGAAGCCATCATTTATTTTACTTCACCCACATTTTCTCATTTAAACTTCACACAATTGAATTATTTCATTATCTCCATTCGATAGATGAAGAAACTCAGAATTAAGGAAGTCAGCAATCCACTCGGGCCACAAAACCAGTAAGAGTGATTCAAACCCAGGACTGTCTGCTTCCAAGGCTGGTGATCAACACTGATTCCAAATGCTATTCTAGTCAAGATTAACTGCTTTCAGATAGTATCAAGAGCTATGTCTGATTCTTCTGTGTGCCCAGCATCAAGCACAGGTCTTACACAGGTCTTTTCTTGCTTAGAAAAGGTTTGCTTAATTGAATTTACGGAAAAATGTCTAAGCTCAGAATAACCAACATCAGGACTTCCCTGGTGGCACAGTGGTTAAGAATCCGCCTGCCAATGCAAGGGACTGGGGTTTGAGCCCTGGTCCGGGAAGATCCCACATGCCGCAAAGCAACTAAGCCCGTGTGCCACAACTACTGAGCCTGTGCTCTAGAGCCCACGAGCCACAACAACTGAGCCCACATGCCACAACTACTGAAGCCCGCATGCCTAGAGCCCGTGCTCCGCAACAAGAGAAGCCAACGAAATGAGAAGTCCATGCACCACAACAAAGAGTAGCCCCCGCTCGCCGCAACTAGAGAAAGCCCATGTGCAGGAACAAAGACCTGACGCAGCCGAAAATAAATTAAAAAATAAAACAGAATTACCAACATCAGTGCCAAAAAAATCACATAGTCCCAGCCCATGGTCCTGCTCAAGGCCTCAGGACACTATGTAGTTGGGGGAAGGGAAGGGTATGGTATGAAGGTCTAAGGTCAGAGTTTGATAAATCATTCAGAGGCCTTTGAACAACTATTATCAAGGAAAATAGCCCCCTTCTCTGTGGAGAGCTTGAGGACAGCTCAAGGAACAGTCTGAGGGGCCCATGAGACATCCAAGTAGAGATGTCCTGCAGGTTTGATACATGGAGAGGTATGAGTCAGATGTTTAGTTTTGGGAGTTATCAGGGTATAAATGAGAGCCATGAGATTGCCCAGGGAGAGTAAGTAGAAAAGAAGGAAGGTCAAGAACAGAATCTGCTTAAGCTTGAAACCTTGGCCTTGGAGTTAGCACCTCTTCTTCCTATAACCCAAAGTTGCCAGTGACTACTGACTTCACCTTCACCAGGCCTTTCATCTGTACTAAAGCCAAAAGCTTCCATGAAATTTGTTCCACTACCTCCACAGTCATCTAGCCAATACACCTGGACCTAAGCACAACATGTCACTTTCCTACTCATTATACCTCACAATCCTTGTGAGGTTGCCATCAATTTTCTCATTTTATAGACCGAGAAAACTAAAGCTAAGGCAGGTCAAGTAACTTGCCCAAGGTCAAAAAAATTAGCAGGAAGGAAGCAATACTCAAACGCATTTCTCAGAGCCCTTGCTTTTACCACCTCATTATGCTGTCTTCTAAATAGAGTTCAACCTTTTTCTATCTGGGTTATCTTGGACCTTTCCCCTTCCTAAGAATTCGAACAATAATAAAAATACTGATCAGTATTCAGAATATCTTTCACAATATGTATATTTACACAGAGTACTTTATAGTTTATAATGCCCCTTTCAAAGACATTGCCTCACTTTAATCCTTACAACTCTGAGGCATATGTGGTAGTATAATTCCCATTTTTAGATGGAAAATTTCCACATGACTCTGCCCATTTCTCTGCCCTCAGGGGACCTAGGAACATAATTTCTTCACAGCTTACCTTGCATTTGGCCAATAGTCAGATCTTTATCCAATCTATCAACACCTAGAACAAAATAAGAGAATCCATAAGTAGCTTGCTAGAAAAAAGCTGCGTGAAATAAGCTTTGCTGTTCAATAATGAAGTAAAAATTGCTAGAGTTGTAAACATGATGACATTCTCAATTCATGTTAATGCCAATCCTAACTCCCTGAAGGTATATTCTCACCACATGAAGCTTTCTAGGCTGAGGTTCCCCATAACCACTTTGCTTGTTTAAGCTGGTTTCTGAAAATAGGGTTTTACTTTTCAAATTTCCATTATACTCAGAATATCCTTATACCACTCAAGGAGAAGGACTTGGGCTTGACCAGGTAGAGGCCAGGCCAGAATTTGGCCATCCCAGGTGGATGCTTATATTTAGTTAGGTTTAGGGATTTGGCAAAGGGAGGAGAAAGGGCACAAATGAGTGAGGATTGTACTTCACTTTGGAAGTCGCTACCCATTTGGTAAATAGCTTTAACAAAGACATGCTGAGATGACAATATACATACACTGCTAGGGACTCAACTGTGTTCCCCCCAAATTTATATGATGAAGGCCTAATTCACAATGTGACCATATTTGGAGATATGGAAGTAATTAAGGTTAAATGAGGAAGTAATTAAGGTTAAATGCGGTCATAAGGGTAGGGCCCTCACAGGACAGAATTAGTGTCCTTATAAGAATAAACAGCAGAGAGCTAGCTTGTTCTCGCTCTCTCTGCCATGTAAGGACACAGTGAAAAGGTGGTTGTTTGCAAGTCAGTAAGAGAGCTCTTAGCAGAACTCGACCAGTCTGGAACCCTTATCTCAGACTTCCAGCCTCTAGAACTGTGGGAAAATTAATCTGTTGTTTAAGCAACCCAGTCTATTGTATTTTGTTATGGCAGCCCAAGCTGACTAATAAAAACACATACACACTTACCAGCCAGGAGCAGCAATTTCGGAATAGGACAACTAAGAAAGAGATTGGATAAGCCTCGGAACCAGCCATCCCAGTATTTTTCTGTTTTTGCCAATTCAATTCTCCAAGTGTAAGGATGGTCCTTCTTGGTCTGGAGGAATAAGAGCAAGTTTTGAGTCTCTGAGGGCAACCCCTGGAGGAACAGGATAAAAACTAGGTCCCTGGGAAAAGGAAAGGGAAGGAAACTAGCACATATTAAGAGCTTACCATGTCCCTGACATTTTAATATACATTTAATCCTTATAACAGCCTTGTGACATAGGTTATTGTTGTAATTTCCATGTTTAGATAATCAGAAGTTTACTTTTTACTTCTATTAGTTTCAATGAACCTAGGAAACTTTCTTAAGATCACAAACCTAGTAAATGGTAAGGCCAAGATTGAGCTTCTTATACTCATCTGGCAAAAAGAACACATCATCAGAAGAATAACTACAAAAACACATTGTAGTATGAAAAATGCTTACAATATAATATTAAGTGAAAGAAGCAGAGTACAACATGTCATCTAAGTTAGGATTACTAGTGGAAAAATATGGTACACTTTGGGAAAGAACTGGAAGGGAAAACTGAAAATATGTTGATTTGTTCATAGAACATGTTTTCTTATATTTTTATTTATGACAATGATATAATGTTCCTGCAATGGTAATTTAAAAAAGGAAAACTGACACAAATATGACAAAATGTCAATATCTGTTAAATCTCGATATACAGTAGATGGCACAGAGTATGCACTCATCAAATACAAGCTGAACAAATAAAAGGTTCTCTATACTTCTCTGCATCAAAATTGTGAAATATTATAACTGAAATAATTAGATGACCACATATCAACCAAAATATGAAAATCTAGAAGTGAGCATGAGACAGCATATATTGTATTAAAGATCACCACATGATTAAGATGTTCATACTACCCAAATGATCTGCAGATTTAACACAATATCAAAATCCCAATGGCATTTTTTGCAAAAATAGAAAAATTCATCCTAAAATTCATATAGAATCTCAAGGGACCCCAAATAGCCAAAGCAATTTTAATAAAGAAGAACAAAATTGGAGGACTCATGCTCTCTGATTTCAAAATATATTACAAAGTTACAGTAATCAAAACAGCATAGTAATGATATAAAGACAGACAAATAGAGCAATGGAATAAAAACTTCGAGAGCCCAGAAATAAACTCTCACATATACAGTCGAATGATCTTTGATAAGGATGCTGAGACTACTCAATGGAGAAAGGACACTCTTTTCAACAAATGGTGCTGGGGAAACTGGATATCCATAAGCAAAAGAATGAAGTTGGACAACATACAAAAATTAACTCAAATGGATTAAAACCTAAATATAAAAACCTACAACTGTAAAAGTTCTAGAAGAAAGCATCATGAAACTTTTCACGACATTGGACTTAGCAATGATTTCTTGGTTATGGAACCAAAAGCAGAGGCAACAAAAGTAAAAATAGATAAATGGACTATATCAAACTTAAAAACGTTTGTGCATCAAAGAACTCAATCAATAGAGTGAAAAGGCATACCACTGAATGGGAGAAAATATCTGCAAGTCATGTATCTCATAAGGAGTTGATATCCAAAGGACATAAAAGAATTCCTGTAACTCAACAACAAAAAAATCAAATAACCTCATTTAAAAATGGGCATAGGAATTGAACAGACATTTCTCCAAAGAAGATGTACAAACAGCCGATAAGTACATGAAAAGATGTTCCAACAGCACTTATTATTAAGAGATCAGCTGCTGTGAACATGGGTGTGCAAATATCTATTCAAGACCCTGCTTTCATTTCTTTTGGCTATATACCCAAAAGTGAGATTGCTGGATCATACGTAGTTCTATTTTTAATTTTTTGAGTAACTGCCATACCATGTTTAATAGTGATTGTACCATTTTGTAATCCCACCAATAGTGCACAATGGTTCCAATTTCTCCACGTCCTTGCCAATACTTGTTATTTTGGGTTTTTTTGGCAGTAGCCACCCTAATGGGTACAAAGTGATATTTATGGTTTTGATTTGCATTTGATTTGATTTGCATTGATCATTAATGATCACAAATGCTATATGAGTCCACTTATATGAGGTATCTAAAGTATAGTGAAATTCACAGAAACAGAAAGTAGAATGGTGATTATTAGGGGTTGGGGGAAGCGGGAAAGGGGAGTTGTTGTTTAATGGGTACAGAGTTTCAGTTTTGCAAGATAAGAAAATTCTGGAAACTGGTTGCACAACAGTGTGAATATATTTAATATTACTGAACTATACACTTTAAAATGGTTAAGATGGTAAATTTTATGTTGTGTGTGTTTTTTACCACAATTTTAAAAAAAAGATCACTGGATGGGGAGTCAGGAAACTTGGATCTTCTAGATCTCACTAAACAACTCATTCTATTCTCTTCTATTAATATTTTCCAGACACAGGACACTTTGAAATGAACACTAATTGTCATTTCAACTTGGAACCTCAGCCTGTCCTACTGCATGCAGTGCTTCCCATTTATGAGTCATTTATAAGAGATCAGCTCCACAGAGACAGCATAATCTCACAAGCTGCTCCCAAATGCATACTAGATTTCATCCGCAAATACAACTCAATAATAAAAAGACAAATAACCCTATTTAAAAATGGGCAAAAGATATGAGGAGATATTTCTCCAGAGAAGATACATAAATGGCCAATAAGCACATGAAAACATGCTCAACATCAATAGTCATTAGAAAAATGTAAATCAAAACCACAGATATGAGATTCCACTTCATACTAGGATGGCTATAATCAAAAAGAAAGACAGTAACAAGCGCTGGCAAGGATACAGAAAAACTGGATCCCTCATACACTGCTGCTGCGAATATGAAATGATGCAGGCACTCTGGAAAACAGAATGGCTGTTCCTCAAATGAGTTACCATCCAGCAATTCCACTCACAGGTATATACCCAAGAGAATAAAAACCTATGCCCACGCAAAAATTTGTACTTGAATGTTTATATCAGCATTATTCCTAATAGACAAAAAGTGGAAATAACCCACATGTCCATTAACTGATGAATGGATTAAAAGTGTGGTCTATCAAAGTGGTTACCAGTGGCTTCCCTGGTGGCGCAGTGGTTGAGAGTCCGCCTGCCAATGCAGGGGACACGGGTTCATGTCCCGGTCCGGGAAGATCCCACATGCCACGGAGCAGCTGGGCCCGTGAGCCATGGCTGCTGAGCCTGCGTGTCCGGAGCCTGTGCTCCGCAACGGGAGAGGCCACAACAGTGAGAGGCCTGCATACCGCAAAAAAAAAAAAAAAAAAAGTGGTTACCAGGCCAGGGGCTGGAAGGTAGAAGAATAGATAGAAGTTGGTAAAAGGGTATAAACTTTCAATTATAAGATGAAAAAGGTCTGAGGATCTAATTAATATAAAACACAATTATAGTGACTATAGTTGACAATAACGTATTGTATAACTGAAATCTGCTAAGAGAGTTAACTTAAATGTCCTCAAAAACACACACAAAAAAGGTAAATCTGTGAGGTGATGGATGTGTTAACTCATTGAGGAGTATCCTTTCACAATGCATCTGTTCATCACATTGTACACTTTAAATATCTTACAATTTTAATTGGCAATTATACCTCAATAAATCTGAAAAAAAAGGTCTATCTATACAATGGAATATTATTCAGCCATAAACAGGAATGAAGTACTGATACATGCTACAACAGAATGAACCTGGAAAACATTATGCGATGGAATGGAAGTCATGGAAGATCACATACTGCATAATTCCACTTATATTAAATGCTCAGATTAGGCAAATCTGTGGAGACGGAAAGTAGATTAGTGATTGCCTAGATCTGGAAAGGATGGAGAGAAATGGAAAATGACTGCAAATGAGTAAGACATTTCTTTTAAAAGTGACGAAAATGTTCTAAGATTAGATTGTTGTGATGGTTGCACAACTGTGACTGTACTAAAAAATCACTGAATGGTATACTTTGGATGAGTTACCTTTCAATAAAGCAGTCCGAAAAAGAGAGATTTATGCATAAAGGAATATCTCCTGGACAAGTGAAGTTTATTCCTTTAAGGATCAAAGCTTAAATGTTTTCCCTTTCTTTTCTGTATTTTAACCATTTTGTATTAGATTCTCCCCATCCCCAATAAAAATGTATAGCTTGTTTTCTTTTACAGAGCAGAGTGGATGCAACTGACCTCTTATGTATGCCTCAGGGTCATTTGAAACACAACTTTTTATATTGTGCTAAACAGAGATGCCCCTATGAAGCTTTGCCCGGTTTTTTGTGCTGTTGTTGTTAAGTTTAATTGGCATTATTAACATTTTCTCCATCATTTTAATTTATTTTTCCTTTGAGATATAACTGACATACAACATTGTTTAAGTTTACAGTGTACAACATGTTGATCTGATACATTTATATATTGCAATATGATTACCACCACAGTGTTACCTAACACCTCTAACATGTCATATAATTATCATTTTTTTGTGGTGGGAACAATTAAGATCTAGTGTCTTAGCAACTTTGAAGTTTATAATACAGTATTGTTGCCTATAATTACTGTGCTGTGCATCAGATCTCCAGGACTTATCTACTAGTTGCAAGAAGTTGTTGACTACTAGAGTTTCTCTGTGTCCTTCCTCAGGTGGAGACTGTTTAGCTATGCTCCTCATTGACTGATATGCCTCAGTTTGTCCTCCTAACAAAACTGCTGGAGTTCATAAAACCCCATACAATAGGCCCTATAAAAAATTATAAGGAAAAAATGAGTTGGAATTAAAAATCAGAGGATCTAGATGTGTTTTAGCACTAACATTTATATGTGACCATGAGCAAGTATCTGCATCTGAGTTGTAAAACAGTGTTAATATCTACAATGCAGAGGCAAAATGAGAACTAGAGATATTAATGTGAAGCATTCAGTATAGATCCTAGCACATAAAAGGTAAAACGTAACTGATAGTTTGTATCAGTCTCAAATCTACTAAACACTAATTGATTACCCTGAACAAATCTCTTCATCTCTGAGTCTCAGTTTCTATAGCGTTAACATGTGAGAAAAGGTCTCCCCTCGTCTCACAGAGTGTTGGAGGGCAAACTGATCATGCATTATTTATAATTTTGTAAACTCCAAAGAGGTACAAAGTATTATTCATTGATCTTAAGGATGACAAGAAGATCCTCATTAAATTAAAAATACTGTTTAAAAAAAATGCACCCTCTTCCTTGCTAACACTAGCATCTCCAAATGCAAAGGAATATGTGGTATACACCAAGTATACATAAGTAAGATTAGTAACATCTTACTAATTCCCTGTCATTAGTAAGATATTCATAATCCATCCCAGAAAGTCTATGGCTCACACTCACTCATCATTTCCCAGAAAAAGCACCCCTTCCCACTGGTGTCCTCAAATCAGTTGCTCAGCAAGTTCTCACAGAACACTCACTATGCACACAACCCTGAGCTATACGCTGAAGGAAATTCACACAGAACATCAGTTCCTGCCCTCAAAATACATAGGATATTTTTGTTGGGAGACAATTCTTATGTTATTAGAGGACACTGAATCTGCATTCTAGGGATGACTATAAGAAAACCATAATATTTTGAATGTGGCTTATGAAAATCAGTTCTATGACTTGGTCACAACTTCAGAAAAGCAAGTGCTAAGGTGTGTCCTACAGGCTCTCAGTGCTGTACTGCAGAGGGACTAATATAAACCGGGGTCAGAAAGCTTCCCCAAGGAGATACACCTTGAAAGATGGGAAGGATCTGGATAAGTTTAGGGTAGACTGGTACGAAATGGGATTTTCTCATGAGATAAATCACAGGAACAGAAGTACAGAGGTGAGAAAGGGCCTGATGAGAAAGCAGTCTGCTTGAGGGTAGGGTAGTACTGTAAGTTTTATGTTCCAATTTGTCAGAGCCATCAACAGTGCTTTATATCTTACAGTTAATCTAAGTATCTATTACGATGGTATCTTCGTCTCCTAAAATATCTAACGATGGACAAAAAGAACAATGTTACCTCCCTTTCGCACCTTACACACTTTTGAACCATTCCCTAACCCATCCTTCCAGGTGTATTCAGGCTTTCACCCACCTCCATGTCATCTTCCTTTTTCCTTTTGTTTACTGACTCACTTCTTTCTTCGTCTTCTTCTTCTTCCTCTATGATTCCTTCTACTATAGATTTGGAGCCTTCTGGACTTGTAATTCCTTCACACCTATGTTTTTTTAAAAAAAAAAGTGTTATCACACACCTCTCTTCTACACACAAATTACCTTAGAGATGCTGATATTTACGGCCTTTTATAATCAAATATTAGTTTAAACTTAACAGTGCTCCTGGGAGAAGGAGGGTGTGAAAAACGTGCATTTTAAAATGTACAAAAGTTGACCAGGACTGTGGAAGTCATCACCAATGTTTGACTATACTCCAAGGGCTGGTTCCCAGTTCCTGCAGCAATACTGACCCACAGAAGGGAGTAACCATTTCCTGAGGCATGGTGACAAGAGTTTTATTGGCGTTATCTTATATAATCCTCATAGCAATCCCATAAAGTAGCTCTGAAGAGTTAAAAAAATTGTCCAGGATCACCTAGCTCATGAGTGGATAAGCCTGGGAGGCAGATCCAGGCCCAATTAACTCTAAAGCATAGTGCTTTTCTACTGTACCCTGCCTGTAGTAGAACAAGGCTCAAACAGATTGGTAAAGGGCCTCCACTTTTAATAAGCTGACAGAAACTGGCAATTACAGTAACCAGGGCCACTGGTGGTGCAGTGGTTGAGAGTCTGCCTGCCAATGCAGGGGACATGGGCTTGAGCCCTGGTCCGGGAAAGATCACACATGCCACGGAGCAGCTAGGCCCATGCACCACAACTACTGAACCTGCGCTCTAGAGCCTGCGAGCCACAACTGCTGAGCCTGCGTGCTGCAACTACTGAAGACCATGCTCTGCAATGAGAAGCCACCGCAATGAGAAGCCCGCGCACCACAACGAAGAGTAGCCCTTGCTCAATGCAACTAGAGAAAGCCCGTGGGCAGCAATGAAGACCCAATGCAGCCAAAAATAAAAATTAATTAATTAATTAATAAAAAATAGATTAAAAAAACAATAACCAGGGCCAGGTAAACCTTAGACATCAACACACCTGATGCAACCAATTATTGTTGTTTTTCATCTAAAAATATTATCTCTATTATGTAATTAGGTAGAAAAATTATTATAGGAACAGCTGGTACCATAATTCCTTTTAAAGAGAACTCGGAAAAAAATACATTGACAAGTGTTAAAGGTAAAACCTCAACAGCCTATGCAGCAGCTAGGGCCAAGGTCTGCTCTGCATGGTAATGTTATCTTGCCCTTGAAAAGGGAGAGAGAAAGGAGGAAAGGAGAGAGAACAAGCAAGACAAAAAGAGACTGGGATAAATTCAACGGTCAGTCAAGCTTCAGTGGTGGATTTTTAAGAATAACTTCTCCTTCTCGGTCTCCTCTATCAAACCTTCAGTGACCTGTATGTTCACAAGTGTTTTGTTAAGTGGGGGTTTTCTTAGGAACTTAGGGTGTCAAGTTTCACGTCTAGGTCAAAGTATCAAAGAAACAACATGTGCTTTGGGAGTGGAATGAGAGGTTCAAGAGAATTATACCTAGATCAAGAAGGGCAAGAAGGTTCCAGCGAATATCTATGTCACAATTAAAACACACAGACTCTTACATACATAGGTTTACATATTTAGAGAAAACAGCACGTGAAGTAAAAATTTACAAATCAGCGAACTACCTGCATACAAGCCATGTAAATTAACTCCCTTTCAAAATGCTTTACCACTGCTTAGACAAGTCAGATCTCAAAATATTTAAGCATTGAAAAGTGAGCAGCCTCACAGCTTATTTAAAACCTCTGCATTGTGCCTGCCAGATATTACTACGCAAATTTCCCTTTCCCTTTTTCCCTTTCCCTTTTTTCCTTTTCCTTTCCCTTTTCCCTTTCCCTTGAAGTCAAATACACGGGAATTTGAATATGAGCTCTATCATTCATTAGCTAGTGATCCCGGGAAAGTCACTTTACCTTTCTGAACTTCCATTTCCTCCCCTATAAAATGATAGTTACCTTGAAGAGGTATGGTAAGGATTAAATGAGATAGTGCAAATGAATGAATGAATGAATCTAGGTAGTGATCATCAATGGCTACTAACATTAAAAAAATAAAAGAGACAACCAGACCATTATGTGCCTCCTGACTGCAGTATACGATATCACCTATACTTGCAAACAAATAAACCAAAATAACAACAAACAAACCTAAGATTGATCAAACCTCTGATCTAACAATTTACAGAAAATACAGGGAATAAAGGAACATGTTAAATTACACCTTGAGGAATCAATCAGCAAATCTAGATTGTGAGAAGTTCTAAAGGGCAAACAACTAGGTTTCCGCAATAAATAAATTGCCAGGAAAAAAAAGAGAGAGAGAGAGAAGTGGAACCTATAGATTAAAGATACTTAAGAGATTTATCAATCAATTGCTATGTATTTACCCTATTATAATATTATAATTTGAACTAAAAAAATGTATGAGATAATCAGGTAAGTGAATACTAAAGACCTTTGATGATATTAAGGAACTGTTAATTGTTTTAGGTGTGACAGCAGTCTTGTGACTGTGCTTAAAGTGTCCTTACCTTTTAGAGCATGCCAAAATCTTACAGAGGAAATTATGTTTATCTGAAATTTCTTTCAATATATTTTGTCCTTAGGGGAAGTAAATAGGGGCACAGATGAAACAAGACTGTCCATGAGTTCATAACTGTTGAAGATGGGCAATGGGTACATTGAGGTTCATTATATTATTCTACTTGTGTATGTCTGAAAGATTTCCATTACCCAAGGTTTTAAATTTTACATAGTGTATATAAAATACCTTGCACAGTGCCTGGCAAATAGCAGGTATTCAATAATGCCATTATCATTTTCATCAACTCTTGTGCTGTTTGTCCTGGTGGGCAACATTTTCCCAATTCACCTAAAGTTTATTTTGTGACTATATAGCAATACCCAGGACTGATGTAACCCTATCTAGGAGGATCAATTGGGCTAAATAATCTTAGCTCTACCTTAAAATCTGGCTTTCACCCAGGCTATGCGGAAGCTTTTATAATATAATTTCCTTACAACCAGGTTTGGCTTAGAAGGAGACTCTTATCAGAATAAAACCATATACTGGCACAAAAACAGAAATATATATCAATGGAACAGGACAGAAAGCCCAGAGATAAACCCACACAGATACGGTCACCTCATCTTTGATAAAGGAGGCAAGAATACACAATGGAGAAAAGACAGCCTCTTCAATAAGTGGGGCTGGGAAAACTGGACAGCTATGTGTAAAAGAATGAAATTAGAACACTTCCTAACACCATACACAAATAAACTCAAAATGGATTAAAGACCTAAATGTAAGGCCAGACACCATCAAATTCTTAGAGGAAAATAGGCAGAATTTATGACATAAATCACAGCAAGGTCCTTTTTGACCCACCTCCTAAAGAAATGGAAATAAAAACAAAAATAGGGTTTCCCTGGTGGCGCAGTGGTTGAGAGTCCGCCTGCTGATGCAGGGGACTCGGGTTCGTGCCCCAGTCCAGGAAGATCCCACATGCCACGGAGCGGCTAGGCCCATGAGCCATGGCCGCTGAGCCTGCGCGTCTGGAGCCTGTGCTGCTCCGCAGCGCGAGAGGCCACAACAGTGAGAGGCCCGCATAGCGCAAAAAAACAAACAAACAAAATAAATAAATAAACAAATGGAAACTAATGAGACTTAAAAGCTTTTGCACAGCAAAGGAAACCATAAACAAGACGAAAAGACAACCCTCAGAATGGGAGAAAATATTTGTAAATGAAGCAACTGACAAAGGATTAATCTCCAAAATATACAAGCAGCTCATGCAGCTCAATATCAAAAAAAAACAACAACCCAATCCAAAAATGGGCAGAAGACCTAAAAAGACATTTCTCCGAAGAAGATATACAGATTGGCAACAAACACATGAAAGACCACTCAACATCACTAATCATTAGTGAAATGCAAATCAAAACTACAATGAGGGCTTCCCTGGTGGCACAGTGGTTAAGAATCTGCCTGCCAATGCAGGGAATACAGGTTCAAGCCCTGGTCTGGGAAGATCCCACATGCTGTGGAGCAACTAAGTCCATGCGCCACAACTACTGAGCCTGCGCTCTAGAGCCCGTGAGCCACAACTACTGAGCCCACATGACACAACTACTGAAGCTCACGTGCCTAGAGCCCAGGATCCGCAACAAGAGAAGCCACCCCAATGAGAGGCCCACGCACTGCAACGAAGCGTAGCCCCCACTCACCACAACTAGAGAGAGCCCATGTGCAGCAACGAAGACCCAACGCAGTCAAAAATAAATTAAAAACAAAACAAAACTACAATGAGGTATCTATCACCTTACACCGGTCAGAATGGCCATCATCAAAAAATCTACAAACAATAAATGCTGGAGAGGGTGTGGAGAAAAGGGAACCCTCTTGCACTGTTGGTGGGAATGTAAACTGATACAGCCACTATGGAGAACAGTATGGAGGTTCCTTAAAAAACTAAAAATAGAACTACCATATGACCCAGCAATCCCACTACTGGGCATATACCCTGAGAAAACCATAATTCAAAAAGAGACATGTACCACAGTGTTCACTGCAGCACTATTTACAATAGCCAGGACATGGAAGCAACCTAAGTGTCCACTGACAGATGAATGGATAAAGAAGATGTGGCACATATATACAATGGAATATTACTCAGCCATAAAGAGAAATGAAATTGAACTATTGGTAGTGAGGTGGATGGACCTAGAGTCTGTCATACAGAGTGAAGTAAGTCAGAAAGAGAAAAACAAATACCATATGTTAACACATATATATGGAATCTTAAAAAAAAAAATGGCTCTGAGGAACCTAGGGGCAGGAGGAATAAAGATGCAGACATAGAGAATGGACTTGAGGACACAGGGAGTGGGAAGGGTAAGCTGGGACAAAGTGAGAGAGTTACATGGACATATATACACTACCAAATGTAAAACAGATAGCTAGTGGGAAGCAGCCGCATAGCACAGGGAGATCAGCTCGGTGCTTTGTGTCCACCTAGAGGGGTGGGATAGGGAGGGTGGGAGGGAGACGCAAGAGGAAGGAGATATGGGGATATATGTATACATATACCTGATTCACTTTGTTATACAGCAGAAACTAACACACCATTGTAAAGCAATTATACTCCAATAAAGATGTTAAAAAAATAATAATGAAACCATAGCTGCCAGCACTAGAGTGAACACTTAATTTAATGTCCTTTCTCTGGTATTCTTCACCTTTTAACACCTACAGTTGTGCTAATAAGGTAATCCAGTATTATATAGAAGACATTATTTGGCTTTGGGATTTCTTCAAAAAAGAAGAAAGAAAAAAAGAAAATCTATATAGCTGGCCCTAATGAGCTCACTTATAAAAATTATCTAAAATAATGAAGGCATTCACCAAGATGGTAGAATAGGTATATGACAATAAAAGCAATCTGTAATTCCCTCACCATGTTTCAGCCTCTAACCAGCCCAAGGGGGCAAAATAAGACCTACTGTTTGACTTGGCCAACCATTGAGACACGGGCAGACTCCAGATTTCGAATCTGGCCACTCTTCACACTAGAAGAGAACAGTGAGACAGGAGAGAGGAGGTTATTCAGCAACCATCTTATCATGTCACCAGGGTCAAATCAATAATTCTGCAGATTCTGTGCGATCTACTAAAAAGGTGTGGTTACCAATGTAGCTTACCATGGAGACTACCACTACTTCCCACTTGGTTATTATGGCTATAAGCCAAGCAGTAAAAATTAGGTAAAGGCATTAAAATCACTTCAGTTCTGCAAATATTTACCAGTAGGATACTATGTGCCAGGCCTGTGCTCAAGAAGCACATAATTCAGTGGGGGAAAGAAACACAACAAATAATTTTAATATAATAAGGCAAGGTTCAAAGGAACCACTTTATTCTAAATGAGGTTAGAGAAAGCTTCCCAAATGTCTTGCCTAAACTGAGGACTGAAGATGAGTTAAGCGGAAGATAAAAGCTGGTGGTCAGAGCAAAACAGGCAGAAGGCACGTTGTGAATGAAGACACTGTGATGTGAAAAAGTCAGCAGGATGATGATTTTAGAAGGCAGAGTGCAAGGAGGAGCAGAGGAGAGTAAAGGAGTAGTGTGACAGAATAAGGATAGGCATGCAGGGGCTAGCTCCTAGAGGGTCTTGCATGCCATGATAGAACTTAGGAGCTTTGACTCTATAAATATAGATTAGTCTTCTCAAAGTTGGCTAAGGCCCAAGCAAAAAGACTACATGTCCCAGGCGGAACTGAAAACACCACCTGAAGCAGGCCCACAAGAACACATTTCTTCAAATCTCATTTTTTAGCTTAAAACAAACAAAAAAATCACATAAAATTTTAGTGTACCCCCCCCCTTAGATAATGACTTTGTTTCTTATTTTAATGATAAACAGAGGCAATCAGAACTACTACGTCGTTTTTCTACCGCAAACTGAATCTACAAATCCACTAGTATTTATAATCATATACTCTGCCTTTGAAGACTGTTTAATAGGTGAAATATCTCTGTTCCTATTCAAGGCCAATGTTGGGCACTGGTTTCCCATTCTCTCTTGTTTATGAAGACCTCGTTTCCTTTACTTATCCTGTCTCTTTCTTATGTCGTTATTTTTTTCTCTAGTGAATACTATAAAACATCCTTTAAAAACATCCTCTAGGGGACTTCCCTGGTGGTCCAGTGGCTAACACTCTGCGCTCCCAATGCAGGAGGCCCAGGTTCCATCCCTGGTTAGGGAATTAGGTCCCACATGTCACAACTGAGAGTTTGTATGCCACAGCAAAAGATCCCAGCACAGGTAGCTAGCTAGCTAAATGAATGAATGAATTTTAATGAATGAATGAATATTTTTTTTAAATGATCCACATCAAAAAATAAATAAAAATAAAAACCTTCTCTAGCCTTTAAAAACATTTTCAACCCCATATTCACTTCTAGATACTAACCCATTTCTCTGCTCTCCTATATAACAAAACTTCTCAAAAAAGTTATCTTACATGCTTTCTCCACTTTGTCACCTCCCATCCTTTCCTCAACCAATATCCCCAACTTATATCAGGTTTTTATCTCCTACTTTCTGAGATTTCCTTTGTCAAGGTCACCTCCATCATGCCAATGACCATCCTAATGGTCATTTCTTAGTCTTTACCTTACTTGATCTCTCAGCAGCATTTGACCTAGATCCCCTCTCCTTCTTCTATAAACACTTGCTATGCTGCTCTCTTGCTTTCCTTCTATCTCACCAACTGTGTCTTTTCAGTTTCTTTTGTTGGATCTTCCTTTCCTTCCCAAGCTCTCAATATTGTAGAGTAACCCAAGGCTCAGTTCTTGGATCTTTTTCTATCAACTAGGTGACTGCATTCAATATTTTGGCTTTAAATGTTATCTATGTGATGATGATTCTCCAATCTCTCTCTAGCTCAACCTCTTCCAACTAGTGTATACAAGTGCCTACTTAACATTTTCACTTAGATGTATAATAAGCATTTCAGCTTATCCAAATAAAAATCCTGATACCCTGCTCTCAAATCTGCTGCTTTTTGTCTCTACCATTCACCAATTGCTTAGGCTAAAAACCTAGAAGTCATCCTTGAATACTGCATCTCCCCCAACCCCCTCTCCCAACACACTATCCACAAGGTAGTTCTGTCAGCTCTACCTTCAAAATACATTCCAAATATGACCACATAACTTCCTCTGTTGCCATCATAGTCTATGATTACCATCATTACTCTTTCCTACAACTATAATTATTTCCTAACCAATTTCTCACTTTTGTTATCACCCCTACTCTCCACTCCTTCCCCTATTCTGTTTTCCTCAGAACAGCCAAGTGGTGGAACCAAGGTGCAAATCCGTATCAGACCTCAAAGCCCAGGCTCTTTTTTTTTTCAACTTTTTAAATTGGGGTATAGTTGATTAACAATGTTGTGTTAGTTTCAGGTGTACAGCAAAGTGATTCAGTTATACGTACACCTGTATCTATTCTTTTTCAAATTTCAAAGCCCAGGCTCTTAATGACTACACCCTACTGCCTCTCATTTGGATGACCAAGAGGGCAAAAGCAGAAATTCACTTTGCTTTAAATCTTTACTGAATTTAAATAGATTGGTTTTGTATTTCAACACCTTTTTTTAAAAAAAAAAATTATCTAGAATAACCAAAATGGCCATGAGTCATAAACTTGATTCAGATATCCAGCAGACACAAAACATAATTACCAAAAACTTCACTGTATTCTTTCTGATTCTTAGGCTCAGAAAGTGTCTAGAAATCAGTGGCTCTCATAGAACCCAGAATATTTTAACATTCAATAAGTGGAATGTCTATTCTACCCTACATCTGGCACTAGAATCAAGACTCTGTCTCCCCTTAACAAAAGGTTCATCATGACCCCCAGGCTGGTTTGGGTGCCTGTCTTCTGTACCTTCTTCATTGTATTGTGTTTATGCATTTACTTGTATGTATGTTCCCAGTTTTTTGATGATAGGAACTAAGCCTGATTCATCCCCAGTTCTTAGATCAGGCACTGACACATCTTAGGTACTAAAAAAAAAAAAAAATGTTTACTGAATAAATTTTAAGTTATTTGGAATAATTTTCTCACTAGTTGTTACTGGGGAAGCAGGCAGGGTGCCCAAGGTTCATGTTGAGCTGGCAGCAGCCACATTCTCAGTGTGGTTGCTCAAGATGGAGAGATTTTTGGTGCTTCCAAGAGTACATCTTGCATCACAGTAGTGAACAGGGGAGGCAAAAGCAACCATACCAAACACAAATATCATTCTGGCAAGCCATATTTGGCATGAGATCCTCTGTCCTAGGAGGAATCCCCAGGATATATTTACCAGGTCCTTAATTTCCACTTGATATCTCTGACTCAGTAAACAGATACATTCTGCCTGCTAAAGCAGCCAGCAGTATGCTATATGCTATATGAAAGTACAAAAGAAATAGAGAATAGCTTCTGACCTTATGATGCAGGAAGGGCATTAAGACAGAAATGAAAATTAACAATGTAAGCATATCCCTTAAAGGAGGATTAGAAGACTTAAGGGGTAAACAGTACAATATAATACATACTTAAAGGTCTTTAGCAATTTTGCTGAAGGAGGGACCTGGATGGTTTGTAGGAGTTATAAGAAGGGTTCTGGAGAGGGGACTAGAAATGGATTTTGAGGGATAGGTAGGGAGACAGGACACTAAAGATATTTTATCCCAAGACTGATATCCTGGGGGGAGGGATAGTGCTTTACTCATCTTTGAATCATTACCCTTTAGCACAAAGTGTTCAATAAATATAAATGCATTTAATAAATATTCAAATAATTGATTGAATTAGTGTATAATTAATAACTGAACAGCCTTTACTTAAGTGGAAGCCATAGCCAATTCTGTCAGTAATTTTTATGAGAACCATTTAGCCAAAGGGTTTTTATTTATGCAAAAACCAAATAAAAACTGAAAAGGAAACCCACGACCATCTGTTTCTCCATCTTCTCTGGAACACAGAAAGTGAATCTAGAGCCATGGAGCATCAGAGATGGAAAAGGCCTTAGAATCTCATTTAGTCCAAACTCCCACCTTAGAGATGGGAACAGCTAGACAGCAGATGATCCATAATTATTAAGATTCTAGGAGGTACTATAGTGTATTGGAAAAAGGATGGGTTTTAGAGAACTGAGCCAAGTCTGAAACATTTAAAATATTTTTTTAAAAATCTGCTCCTTATGTAAATGTTTCCATACCTGATACTACAATAAAGCTAAGGCATAGGAACTAAAATATTCCTTTCAACTTGGTGCTTGAGCTGATGAAAAAGGAAAGCTACAATCTAACATTTAAAATATAGACAATATAGATTTGTGGGTTACCTCCATTCAACGGCATTCTCCAGAGACTTGAAGGTTTTAGGACGACCACGTAAGAAATTCTGCATGCTATTAAGTGCATCCATGGCTGTACCTAGACGTTAAACAAAAAATTTTAACCACAGCACTTAAGATATTCTGAGCATTTATACTTAATGTGTCAACTGTATACATCTCCCCTCAATGACAGCAGAAATAAGTGGCACTTGGGGAAAAAAAAGAAGCAGTTTAAGAAAATTCAGAAGACTGATGTGATAGCCAGCTTCCAAGATGGCCTCCAGTGGTTTTTGCCTCCTGGTATTCAACAGTCCCTCCACACTGAATAGGGCTGGCTGACTTATATGAGCAATAGTGTGACTTCTGATGCTGGGTCATAAAAGACATGGCAGTTTCTTTTTATATGTTAAATAAAATTATGGGACATACATACAACTGAAATATTATGCAGCCATAAAAGATGTTTATGAAGAGTTTTTGATGACATGTAAAATTATTACATAATGTGGGGTGTGGGAAAAATGGGTGAAGGTGTGAAAAGTATGATCTTCCAGTTATAAAATAAATAAGTCCTAGGGATGTAACATACAGCATGGTGACTATAGTTAATACTGTACTGCCTATTTGAAAATTGCTAAGAGAATAGATCTTAAAAGTTCTCATCACAAGAAAAAAAATATGTAACTATGTGTGGTGATAGATGTTAACTAGATATATTGTGGTGATCATTTCACAATATATACATATATTAAATCATTTTGTACAGCTGAAACTAATGCAAAGTTATATGTCAATTGTATCCCAATAAAAAAATACTGGGAATGCCTCTGCCACAAAATAACATTAAAAAAAAGATATAAAAGACAGAGGAACATACTTCGAGATGAGAGAAGTCATATATAATAAATAAAAACAAAATAACAATAATCTACCATGGATGTTTTCTGTAAGTCAAAGATTTTGATTTGCTCAGCACTAAAAAAACTTACCTTCCACAACATCGATCATGCACAGACCCAAGAGGCTTGGTACCAGGTTGGATGATGCTGTGTGGACTGCAATAGCACCACCCATGCTATGTCCAATGAGCATAATTGGAGGAGGAAGGTCCCCATACATGGCTTCAACCACATTGCCAACATCTCTGCAAAGAGAAGGAAAAAAAGCATGGAATGTACTCTGACAACACTGTAAAGATAGTTTTATTTCCTAACTCTCCCTTTTGATCTGTAACTAACAGTCCTAGGACTGTAAAGGTCTACTGGACCATCTTGCAAATGTACCTACGTAAACGTCCTAACACCCCGGCCCCGCAGTGTAGCCACACAGCTAGCTCTTCTGATAAATGGAAGTTTAAGGACTAAGAACCAAATTTTCTAATTTTCTTTTACATCACACCTTCACTATTCCACACATTTAGTACAATCACATAAACATATACCTTTATTTTAAACGTAAGCTTGAAACTCTGGACAAATCATTTAACTGCTCTATGCCTCAGCTTACCCATCCATAAAACAGGAAAACAATTTTAAGCATTGTAATGTAGTGAAGTTTGACGTCACAAGATGAATTGCAGCCCCAGTTTATTTTTTACTATGTGGACTTGGATTAGCTACTTAATCTCTCAGATAAAGTTTCAACATCTATAAAATGAAGATAAGAATATCAGTTACTATTCTGGATTGCTTTGAGGATTAACTGAGACACTGAATGTAAAACTACTTTGAAAAGAGTAAAGTGCTATTCAAACGTTAACTATTATTTACAATTTGTTATGTAAAGTTGTTTGAAGTATGAACACAAATTTAGTGTTCTGAGAAACTAGAAAGATGTTCAGAGCTAATTTTTATTGGCTTCTGTTCCAGTCTTTATGAGTGGATCTATTTAACAAAGTCAAACCTCAAAGCTTTGAAAATGAGAAGTAAAGCAGGAACTTTGGTTTTTATTTGCATATGGGCCTTCTATGCTATAGCAATAGCAATAGGTAAGTAAGACCTACGTGTTTCTAGAGACCACTGTCTCTACTGTCTTCTTTTGTGAGTGGGTGAGTCAGTCAACTTCAAAAGACAGTTTTGTCTTGCTGAGTGTCACTACATATCTCAGGCACTCACACAATGTTAGCCAAATACAGCAGTTGTGAATGTAGGGACACAGCCATTCAGATATGGTCTCCACAGTATTCAGAATGGCAAAGGTAAATGTTATTAATTATTTATGAAGGAATTAATCTTAAAAATCTCATACAACAATTACAGATGTGAATAGGGTAGTGGTAGCATCTGCAGACAATCTAAATGCGAGATAAAGCCACGCAATTTTATAAGCGAAAACAAATAATAGTTTAATATTCCTTTGGAGTTAAATTTAAGGCTAAAATTTTTGGTTCATAACAGAAATAATGAGTAAAATAAAAGGATGCTATGAAAGATTATCTAGTCAGTAACTGGATGTACCACAATTTTGGTAGATGACTTCTAGGGGGATTCTATCATATTTATTAATACTAGCTCATTTCCTGAGAAGCAGTATAGCGTATCACAGACATAACAGAAAAAAGAGTATCAGAGTAATTCAGATCTCGGCTCTTCTACTTTCAGTGGAGTTGCATTTTATGTAAGGTTTAGGTTCTGAAATTGATGCCAAAGGCAAAAATCATGCTGTCAGTGCTACTTGAAAATCCCTCTAATTGCCCATTAAGATGACCATTTTGAGATTTTTGTTTCATAGAATGATTGAACTCAGAAACAATATAAATGTTTTATTGCTTCAACTATTTCAGCAAGAATCCAACTTGTTGGCTCTTCTGATTCTTAGTAATTATCTTCATCTATTATAGAAGTTTTAATCATTAATTTTCTTTTTAACTTTTTGTGTGAGTTAGCAACTTATTGTCTCTTGGCTCTCATTCACCCTTTATTTCATGTTCTGCAAAACTGGATGAGGCTTTTAAATAGTTTTCCTTTGCCAGCCAGCAAGATGTTAAGCTATGCCAACAGAGGGCAAAGGAGAGATACTGCAGAAAAAGAGGGTTTTGTTCCTGGTTTGCACTGACTCCACAAGCTCCTGTAGTTTGTGTAGCACCCAAGACCTGAAGCACACACAGCTTCCCCAGGGCCTAGCTCCTGCAACACAGGAGGCGTCTCCAAGCACTCCATCCCTCCATCCCCAATGTTCCTTTTCCCCCTCTAGCTTTTTCTTTTTTTGTAGTAGGACTCACTTATCCATTTATTAAGTCACTGTTGAGTTTCTACACAGGCCAGGTACTGTGGCAGGTCTGGGGGTACAGCGGTAAAAAGGGCCGACAAGTCCCCTTCTTCATGGAGCTTACGTTTGCAGGGAGGGGAAGTGAGCAAAGAGGTACTGAAAATCCAAGTATAAACTGGGATAATACTATGAAGGAGGGGTATAGGGAGCTCTTTGAACCTAATGGGAGGTACATCTTTGTTTTTGGTTTTTTTTAACATCTTTTTTTTTTTTATGTTTAGCAAAATGTTTTTCTTTCTTTTTTAACATCTTTCTTGGAGTATAATTGCTTTACAATGGTGTGTTAGTTTCTGCTGTATAACAAAGTGGATCAGCTATACGTATACATATATCCCCATACCTCCTCCCTCTTGGGTCTCACTCCTTCCCTCCTTATCCCACCCCTCTAGGTGGTCACAAAGCACAGAGCTGATCTCCCTGTGCTATGTGGCTGCTTCCCACTAGCTATCTACTTTACATTTGGTAGTGTATATATGTCCATGTAACTCTCTCACTTTGTCCCAGCTTACCCTTCCCACTCCCTGTGTCCTCAAGTCCATTCTCTATGTCTGCGTCTTTATTTCTGTCCTTCGCCTAGGTTCTTCGGAACCTTTTTTTTTTTTTTTTGAGATTCCATACATATGTGTTAGCATATGGTATTTAGTTTTCTCTTTCTGACTTACTTTACTCTGTATGACAGACTCTAGGTCCATCCACCTCACTACAAATAACATTTCATTTTTTTATGGCTGAGTAATATTCCATTGTATATATTTGCCACATCTTCTTTATCCATCATCTGTCGATGGACATTTAGATTACTTCCATGTCCTGGCTATTGTAAATAGTGCTGCAGTGAACACTGTGGTACATGTCTCTTTTTGAATTATGGTTTTCTCAGGGTATATGCCCAGTAGTGGGATTGCTGGGTCATATGGTAGTTCTATTTTTAGTTTTTTTAAGGAACCTCCATACTGTTCTCCATAGTGGCTGTATCAATTTACATTCCCACCAACAGTGTAAGAGGGTTCCTTTTTCTCCACACCCTCTCCAGCATTTATTGCTTGTAGATTTTTTGATGATGGCCATTATGACTGGTGTGAGGTGATACCTCATTGTAGTTTTGATTTGCATTTCTCTAATGATTAGTGATACTGAGCATCCTTTCATGTGTTTGTTGGTCCCTTCTAGCTTTATTGAAGTATAATTGGTATATTAAAAATGGTGCATAATTGGGGCTTCCCTGGTAGTGCAGTGGTTAAGAATCCGCCTGCCAACGCAGCGGACACAGGTTTGAGCCCTGGTCCGGGAAGATTCCACATGCCACGGAGCAGCTCAGCCCGTGTGCCACAACTACTGAGCCTGCGCTCTAGACCCTGCAAGCCACAACTACTGTGCCCGTGTGCACAACTACTGAAGCCCACGCACCTAGAGCCAGCTCTGCAACAAGAAAAGCCACTGCAATGAGAAGCACTCGCACCACAACAAAGAGTAGCCCCCGCTCACTGCAACTAGAGAAAGCAGCAACGAAGACCCAAAGCAGCCAAAAATAAATAAATTAAATAAATAAATTTTTTAAAAAAAACAACTGTAGGCATTATGTTGTACAGCAGATCTCTGGAACCACCCCCAATATTTTCGTTGCAAAGTGCCACTGGTGAGATACCTCCCTGTGAACAGCTTCTCCTGCACCCTAAAGGGCAGATTTCTGACAAGTTCTGCCATGTAACATAGTATCCAAGTGACTTCTCTGCCTTCAGTAAGCCACCATTGTACCTTCTCCAACAAGGTCTAGATCTCAACCTCTTCCACTCAGGTTCCATCTCAGTCTGAGGGGACATATGAAGTGGCTGCTTCTTACATCTGCTATTCCTAGTCTTTACTTCTCTCTGTTTTTCAAGTTTTTTTCCAGCTTTCTGAGATATAACTGATAAGTAAAATTGTAATATATTTAAAGTATACGATGTGATGATTTGAAATACGTATACACTGTGACATGATTCCCACAATCAAGTTAATTAACCCTCTAGTCTTTACTTCTTACTAGCCAATTCCTCAGTACTCCAATCCCGTTACAGTTAACAAATCTTTATATTAAACTTTCCTTGTTTAAATTACTGTGTGGTTTCTCTCTCCTGATTGTCCCAGACTGATACATTATTAGGCAATGTTTCCTTAAGGTCATCAATTAATTCTTTAATTTCTTCTTGAATGTCAGTCAAGCCATCATCACCCTTGTCTGACTGCCTGGCCACTTAGATGATGTATTTCACTTTTTTGTCAACAGTCAAGAAACGCTTTAAAACTTATTCATAAATCTTTCTATAGGTATCACTAACAAGCTTGATTATTTTGGGCTTTATTGTTCTCACATCACAAAGGAACAACTGAGGGAGCAGATTCTTGGCTCTCTTTTCATGGTTTCTCAGGCACATGTTTACTGAGTGGAATGGTCCTCTCACAGTGTTGTTTCTCTCTCTCTGCCAAGCACTATGTTGAATGATCACAATTCTAGTCTATTAACTGTGGGACCTCATGCAGTTATTCAACCCATCTGAGCCAGTTTTCTCATTGGTAAAAAAGTGATAATATTTACACTACAGACTAATTAAAATAATTAATTTATCCTTAACAAATGTTTAATTTACACTTAATGAAGCACATAAATAGCACCTACTATACAATACATAAATAACACCTACTATAACAATACAATTATCGTCACATGACTTTGGGTTCTGAAGGAAGAACAGTTTACTCATGGATTAAAGCTGCTAAAGTAAAAAGGGACAAGATATTTTTGGTGCCAAAAATACACTTGAGAGAGCATGCATTAAGCACATGAGAGAGTACGTATTAAAAGCAGGGTAGTTGGAAAAATCCTGTTTACAATATAGAATAGTGGTCTCCAAACACCAGTCATGGGACTGGCTGCATCAGATTCCTTTATAGAAATTTATCAAAATCTAAATGCCCAGACCCACTGGTAGAAGCACTAATTCAATAGGTCTGGGGTAGGGCCAAATCATCTGTACTTCAATCACTTCTCAGATGATTCTGATGAGTGGCCAGGTTTGAGAGCCACTGCATGTGCTATACTCATCTTTTACTTTGAGGCCCAGGGTATAATCAGTTATTCTTTAATACCCTGTTTTTGTCTTACTATAACGCTTGACAAAGAATGTGGGCAGGATATCTTAAGAACGTCTTACAGAGCCCTTTGCATACAACCACTTTTCAAGCATGGGTCCCCAATAGATATTCAGATTCTACTCAACTCTGTCAACAGAAGAAAACTTTTCAAAAGCCAACACAAACTAAACTGTGCCTTGAAGAATTTTCAAATGCTTTAAGTGATGACCATCACATTGAATATACCAAGGAAGATGGAGGTTTCTTTCAATATTAAACAGTAAAGAAACACCAGATATAGAGGAAAGAGAAAAGAAGTAAAATTTTCTCTGTGTTATTTGTTGTTCAACAATCTCACCAGGAGAGTGATAAACTATTATTTATAATAGTAATGGAAGCCAGGTGATTGTATAAACAGTATTAGATTACTTACTTTGCCATGGTTTCTGCAGACAAGTCTTCAGAATTCTTGACTTTTGTTTCACCTAAAAAGAAAATATTTTAAAAATAAAATTCCCATGAAGATAAATCATAAAAGCAAGAGTATTTGCTTTCAAAAAATCTCACCTTGGGATAATGAAATGGGAGTTTTATAATGGTATATGATGGGCATAGCAAGGATTTTCTGTTACAGACGTATCTTTATAGTTGGCCATCTGAAGAAGGATAATTACAGTAGCAAAGATTTTTCCACATTCCTCATACATTACCAGCATCAGAATTTGGTTACGTTAGTGGACATTTTCTTAGCTAAACAACAATATATATATATATGTGTGTATAAAAATATTTATGAAAACTGAAAGCTAGGACTTCCCTCTAAATGCACAAATGGAACAGCCCAGGCCACAATGAAATCTCTAATATTTAACACTATTCAAAGGGCTTGGCAAATATATCATTGAGTCAGTGACTAATTAAGAACTTCACTCACCATGACCTCGAAGATCCAAAGCCACAATCCTACATTGAACCCTACTAATGATTGCTGCCTAGGAGGAAGAGGAAAAGGAAAAGTATTCAGATACATCTGGGTTAGCAAATCTTTCCCCATTACCAATGATAACTTTGTCAGATGAACTGCCATCAGAATTCAAGGATCTCAAGAGAATCAAGAGACTTTCCACTTTAAAGCAAAATTTTAAAAATAATGATTCTCTGCTTTTTGTGTGCATATTCTGGTTATATCCCAACTTCAAAATATGGCTTTCTCCACCTAAATCCCTCTTTAAAACTTAACTCTTCCTAGCTTTTCATAAAACAGAATAAGCACCTTTATACAATGACCCTCTGAGCTTTACTATTACTTATGATTTTCATCCATACTCACTGGTTATCTTTTCCCTAATCTGGAAGGGAAATTCTCTAGATAAGGACCATGAGTCAGTTTATATCTAGGCTCAGAATATCACACAAATGTGACACTCAGATCATGAAATAACCTTGAAAGCAGCCCAAGTCATGAAATCTACCAAAGATTCACTTAAGACAGAGCAGGAATACACATAAGTTTGTACCAGTTAAACAAAAATATATTGAAAAAGAGATCATAATATCATGAGGAAGTATAATTTCAGAGGTTTAAACAAGCCTGAAATAATTGAGGATCTTCTTCCTCAAATGAACTAGTTTCTTTGACAATAATATATCACAATTGGTGTAAATGTCATCAACACTTTTTTAACTTTTAAGAATAAGATAGGAAAACTATCTAGGCTAACTCTTACATTTTATGAATGAGGAAACTGAAGTCAAGAGAAAGGAAATTATTTGCTCAGGGTCATGCAACTAGTAACAAAAATAAGACCAGAATCAAGGTAAGATACTAACATAACAGTCAATGTATACCATAAAACAAATCAGAGCTCTTAAATCACATTTTCCCCTCATTTTATTTTTAACTGATTAAAACATATTTTGAATATATTCACATTATAAAAATGTTGAAAATTTAGAAAATTAATAAGAGAGGAGAAAAAACTCCTCTGATTTGCCATCCATATGTCATCTCTTTGGATATTTCCTATGATCATTTTCCTCAGCTCTGTCAAAATATTATTGATTTATAACATATGTAAGTTTAAGGTGTTCAATGGGATAATTTGATATATGTGTATAATGCAAAATGGTTACCACAATAATCTCCATCCCCTCACATAATTACCATTTGTGTGTGTGTGTGTGGGGGGGGACACAACATTTAAGATCTACTCTCTTAACAACTTTCAAGTATTAATACTGTATAATTAATTACAGTCACCATCCTGTACATTAGATCCCCAGAACTAATTCATCTTATAGCTGGGAGTTTGTACCCTTTCACCGACATCTCCCCATTTCCCCCACCTCCCAGCCCTTGACAACCACCATTCTAATCTCTATTTCATGAATTCAGCATTTTTAGATTCCACGTAGACATTTTAGATTCCACAATAACATTATTTGTCTTTCTCTATCTTATTTCACCTAGCATAATGCCCTCAAGGTCCTCCATGTTATTGCAAAAGGCAGGATTCCCTTTTTCATGGCTGAATATTCCTGTGTGTGTGTGTGTGTGTGTGTGTGTGTGTGTGTGTGTGTGTGTGTGTGTGTGTGTGTGTGTGTGTGTGACATTTTCTTTATCCATTCATCCACTGATTGATGCTTAGGTTGTTTCCATGTTGTGGTTATTGCAAATGACATTGCTGTGAACATGGAGGTGCAGCTATCTCTTCAAGATCATTTTTTCATTTCTTGCAGATATACAGAAGTGGAATTGCTGGATCTTACAGGAGTACTATTTTTAATTTTTTGAAGAAACTCCATACTGTTTTCCATAGTTTGGCTATACCAATTTACATTCCCATCAACAGTGCAGAAGGGTTCCTTTTTCTCTACAGGCTCATCAACACTTGTTTCTTGCCTTTTTAATAGCCATTTTAATAGGTGTGAGGTGATATCTCATTGTGGTTTTGATTTGCATTTTCCTGATGATTAGTGATAGCAACCATCTTTTCATGCACCTGGTTGCCATTTGTATGTCTTCTTTGGAAAAATGTCTATTCAAGTCTTTTGTCCACTTTTAAATTGGATTGGTTTTTTTTGCTATTGAATTGTATGAGTCCCTTATATATTTTGGATATTAATCCCTTATCAGATAAATGGTCTGCAAATATTTTCTCCCATTCTGTAGGCTGCATTTTTATTTTGCTGACTTTTTTTTCTTTTTTTTTTTTTCTGTGCAGAAGTTTTTTAGTTTGATGTAGTCCCAACTTGTTTATTATTGCTTTTGTTCCTTGCACTTTTGGTGCCATATCCAAAAATCACTGCCACAGGGCTTTCTCCTTGTTTTCTTTCAGTAGTTTTATAGGTTCAGGTCTTACATTTAAGTTTTTAATCCATTTCAAAGTAATTTTTGTGAGTGATGTAAGATAGGGGTCTAATTTCATTCTTCTGCATGGAGTTATTCAGTTTTCCCAACACCATTTATTTTAGAGATTATCTTTTCCTCATTGAGTCTTCTTGGATCCCTTGTCAATTATTAGTTGATTGTATATGTGTGGGTTTATTCCTGAGGTTTCAATTCTGTTCCATTGGCCTATGTTTCTATTTTCATGCCAGTACAATATTATTTTGACTACTATAACTTTGTAATAAAGTTTGAGATCAGGAATTGTGTTGTCTCTAGCTTTCTTCTTTCTCAGGATTGCTTTGGCTATCTGGGGTCTTTTGTTGTTCCACAGAAATTTTAGGATTGTTTTTTCTATTTCTGTGAAAAATGTCATTGGAATTTTGAAGGGGATTGCATTGAATCTGTAGATGGCTTTGTGTAGTAGACATTTTAACAATATTAATTCTCATGATCCATGAACATGGGCTATCTGTTTGTGTCTTCTTCAATTTCTTTCATCAATGTCTTATAATTTTCAATGTACAGATCTTTCACCTCCTTGGTTAAATTTATTCCTAAGCATTTTATTTTCTGATGCTATTGTAAATGGGATTGTTTTCTTTATTTCTTTTCCAGATAATTCATTGTTAGTGTATTTAATCATATTTTAAAAATCACCTAGAAAATCAAGTCTGTTTCTACTTCCAATACTCTAATGAATATCTTTAAAGAGAACAAAGGACTAAAATTCTAATATACTTTGCTATTTGCTCCTGAAAGCTAATTTACAGGAGTTATTTAATGCATTATGGTGGTACTAAAGCTTTAAATGCCAAAAACAAATCTGTATTTTGGAAATAAAATTAAGTGGCAAAGATAGTGTCAAATTTGCCTGATTGCTGTACTTTAAAAAAAGAAAGGTAAAACTAGGTCCACAAAACAGCAACGAAATATTCATTTGAAGGCAGTAAATGTCAATTCCAATTTTAAATTGAAAGCAAGAATTCAAAATCTTATGTGTCTGTCAGAAAACACTGACAATAATACTAAAAACAGATTTTTCACTCACTTATTTAACAAATCTAAAGTGCATCTGCTAAAAGTCTGGCACCAATTGAGTAATGGGGTTACAGTACGAAAAAGACAGTCAATGTTCCTGCTCCCATGACGTTTACATTCTAGTTTGGTGGAGGAAGACTAGTAATCAATGACTGAGCAAAGTAAATTCAGAAAGTAATACATTTTATAGATAATAAAAAATTGTGAGAGCATGTCTATGCCTCTAGATCTCACTTCAAATAGTACAACTCTGCCACTTCTGGAATGGTTGAGTAAAAAGCAGCTATTTAAGAACTAGACTTATCCAACCATTTTCTCAATAGAAGTTGTGGTGTTAGTAATAACAGCAACAACAGTAGAATGTAATTTTTATTAAATCTTACTATGTATCAGGCACCAATCTAATTACTTCAAATGAATTATCTAACTTTCTCCTCACAACTCTTTTATTTAGATACAATTTTCATCATGTTACAAGTGAGAACATTTTACACAGAGGTTTGGTAACTTGCCCAGGGACAAACAGCTAATAAGTGGTGAGGCCAAAATTAAAGTCTGAACAGCCTGATTCCAGGTGGTTCACAACCCTGGCTGCGTAACAGAATCACATAAGGAGCTTCAGGAAATACTGCTACCCAGGTACTAACCCACCAGAAATTCTGATTTAAGTGATCTGGGTAGGGGTCCAGGATATCAACGCATTTTAGAGTTCCCCAAGTGATTCTAATGTACAAAGTTTAGCCTAGCTCTAGAGTAGAGAATAAGAGTCAAGACTGGAAGTTAGATCTGGGTATTCTGTACCACTTTATTATCTCACTAAATTATCTCCCTGAGAAGTAGGCTGGGAAAATATTAGCCCAAATTTTGTTGCTGACAAAACAGGTTCTGAGAGGTATTGGTGAAGGTGTGGAGAAATAGGTATCCTCACAGACACATAAAATCCTCAAACTTTATAATGCTGGCTAATCTGATAAGTGAAAAGTGGTATTCTTTTATTTTAGTTTATATTTTACTCATTAATAGTAAGGTAGAGATATGGGGATATATGTATAACTGATTCACTTTGTTATAAAGCAGAAACTAACACACCATAGTAAAGCAATTATACTCCAATAAAAACGTTAAAAAAAATAGTAAGGTAGACCCATTTTTATAAGTTTATCAGTTATTTATATTTCCTCTTCTGTGAACTACCACTTCGTATCTCTTGCTCATTTCTCTACCGGATTATCTTTTTCTTACTGCTTTTTGGGAGTGTTTTTTTTTTTTTTTTAATGTTTATTTATTTGGCTGTGTGGAGTCTTTGTTGCGGCGCGCAGGCTCTTCATTGCGACTCACGGGCTTCTCTCTAGTTGTGGCAGACAGGCTCCAGAGCACGCGGGCACAGTAGTTGCAGCGTGTGGGCTCCAGAGCACGTGGACTTGTGGGCTCTCTAGTTGTGGCACGCGAGCTCTAGAGCACACAGGCTTAGTTGCCCCACAGCGTGTGGGATCTTAGTTCCCCGACCAGGGATCAAACCCGTGTCGCCCGCATTGGAAGGCGGATTCTTAACCACTGGACCATCAGGGAAGTCCCGGTAGTTTTTTTTAATATAATGAAACTGTTAACCCTTTGTTATTCATATTGCATGTATTTCAAATACTTTTTACCTAGCACATAGCTTGTGTTTTAATTTTAAGATATCTTGTCTAGGAGTTTTCATTTTGGCAAAGTTGAATTTATCAACCTTTCTTTTATGGCTTTTTCTTCTTCTGGCTGCTCCAAGGTCATATATGAATATTCTTACAGTTTGTTTTTTAAATTCAGTAGTTTAATCCATTTGGGTTTTTTTATATTAACTTATTTTTAAACATGGGCCTATTTCTTGATTCTTTCTGCCAATAACCATACTATTGATAGAGTTTTAGAATATGTTCTGATATATGAGAGGGCAAGTCCCTTCCCTCTTGCTCTTTTTCAAAATTATCTCAGCAATCACTGGGCATTTATTCTGTGTGAATTTTAGAGTCTCATGAAAAATCCCATTGAGATTTAGGGGAGTTAGATTCATACAGGAACATGATTTATTTCTCTATTCAGGTTTTCCTTTATTTCTTCTGTACTGTTTCCTCCATAAATGTCTTATAAGTTAAAACAAGTAAGACTTATTCCCAGTTATTTTATAGTTTTGTCACTTTTATGGATAGAATAATTTTTCCTCTTATATTTCCAAATCCAGTAACTGCTAATATTTAGGAAAAGTAGATTTTTTTATATTTACTTTGTAAACTATGGCTTCACTAGTAGTTTGCCAGTTGATTTTCTTTGGTTTTCTAGAGAGACAGTATTTACAAGTAATGACAGTTCTCACTCTTTTCAAAACTTTAAAACTCATTTTTCCTTCTTGTTTTATTGTTTGGCTAGAAGCTCCAGTATACTGTTGAAAATAGCACCCCTATCTTGTCTCTGACTTTAAAAGTGTCTCTTTTACCACTAGGTATATTTATGTAATTTTCTGGTATATAAACTTAATAAAGTTAAGAAAGTTTTTCATCTATTCCTAATTGCCAAGAGTTTTCAACATACTGGGTGTTGTACTTGATCAAGTCCTTTTTTCGTATCACATGAGGCGAGAGATTAATTACACTGATAGATTTTCTAATGCTGGACCATTCTCACATTCCTGGGATAAAACCTAGTTGGTCAATGTATTACTATTTTACTACACTACTGGAGTCAATCTGCTGTTATTTTATTTAGGATTTTGCATCTATTTTATAACCGAAATTGGCTCACAGTTTTCTTGCAGTCTTTGCCTGGTTTTGGTATTAGACTGATGTTACCTTCACAAATGAATTGGGTAACTTAAAACAGTACTACTCTAAGTAGTACTTTTATGTGGTGAAAAATTTTAATTAAACTTTCTCCTCGGGAAAAGAAACTAACACTCCATAAGATATCAAATACTTAGAATTAATAAGAGACAGCCTGTTAACTAGTCTCGCTGTCTCCATCTATGTCTCCTGCCCAACCCATCATCTATACTAGCATCCTGATTATTCTAAAGCTCTTCAATGACTTCCCATTGACTAAAACAGCGATACTCAATTACACAAGTAGGTAGATGTGTATCATAATGCTCAGTTTCCCAGAACTTTACAATCTCGGTGTGTTTGCAATTGTTTCATGCAAATCAGACTTTCTATACCCCTTCTCTAATTCTGACATGCCTAAAATACGTTTATGGACAGGAGAAGTTTTGTGTTTAAAAATAGCTCCCTCTATTACCCTGAACTAAAGGATAGGGGTGAATTCCCTAGCCAGGCATACAAGGCCCTCCCATAATTTTGTTCCTGTGATCTCTCTAGTCACCTCTTTCCCTGCTCCCTACCATTATACTTTATACTCGAGCTACTTATAACTTCCAAAACATACTTCACTGTTACACTCTTCACTGCCTTTGTACTCATCTCTCCTTGAAATGCCTCTCTACTAATCTAATTTCTACTCAGTCTTTAAAGCCCAGATGTCCCTTCTCTTATGAAACTTTCTTTAATCTCCCCCCTCAACCATCATCAGAGTTAATAATTCCCTCCTCTGTTACTTTTGTATCTTGTACATAGATGCTATAAACTCATCTAACAACTGAGTGCTTTTTTAAAAAAAATATTTATTTATTTGGCTGTGTCGGGTCTTAGTTGTGGCATGCTGGCTCCAGAGTGCGTGGGCTTAGTTGTCCTGTGGCATGTGCGATCTCAGTTCCCTGACCAGGGATCTAACCTGCATCCCCTGCATTGGAAGGCGGATTCTTAACCACTGGACCACCAGGGCCGTCCTGACAACTGAGTGCTTGAGTCAAGCACTTTATTAAGAACCTCATAACTTTTGTTCAGTCTCATAACCACTCTATTATAACTAGGTAATATTATATCCATTTTACAAATTAAGAAACTAAAGCATGATAGATTAAGTTGTGTTGAGATTCAAATCCCAGTCTGAGATAAAAGCTTCTTAAAATTTTTGCTGTATTATCTATATATATATATGTTATCTCCATTTTTCCTATTTTCCCCATTACACTTAAAACATCATATAAAAACAAGAGGGGCTTCCCTGGTGGCGCAGTGGTTGGGAGTCCGCCTGCCAATGCAGGGGACATGGGTTCGTGCCCCGGTCCGGGAGGATCCCGCGTGCCGTGGAGCGGCTGAGCCCGTGGGCCATGGCCGCTGGGCCTGCGCGTCCGGAGCCTGTTGCTCCTCAATGGGAGAGGCCACAGCAGTAGGACGCCCGTGTACCGCAAAAAAAAAACAACAAGAGGATACATTTAATTCTCCAATGTATCTATAGCACCTAGCATAATGCCTGGCACAAAGTAGTGGTTTAAGTATTTGCTGATTGGCTGATCTTATTAAAGAGTGAACTCTCATTTCTCTGTCCTTAGTAACCCAGCACAAAACCTGAAATACAGAATACATTCATAAATATTTGCTAACATGAACTGAATTAACTGGGAAAAGAAACAGGAATCAGCAGATACTACAGATCCAATTCTCGGCTTCAATCAGTTCATACTTGGTTGGTCCCAGGTCCTTCAGAGGTACCAAAACTGAAAAGGACTGAAGGCTGATTTTCACTACTTTTTAAGTGTTTACTATTGACACTATAGTTGCTACATTAGGAACAGGCACATGTTGCTGTTACTTGTTCACTCAAAAAACATTCCTTGAGTATACAATATGTTCCCAGAATAAATAAACTCTGGTCTTTGCCTCCAAAAAAACTCACAATCTAGTTGAGGGATGTAAATGACTAAAGCCATGCTACTAAGGACTTGAAGTGTGGCTAGTCCAAACTGAGATGTGTTATAAGTATAAAATACACACTGGATTTCAAAGACAGTATAAAAAATAATGTGAAATATCTCAACAGTAATTTTTATATTGATTATCTGTTGAAATTATAATATTTGGGGTACAATGGGTAAAATAAAATATATATTAAAAATTATTTCACATGTTTCTTTTTACCTATTTAATGTCCCTACTAGGAAATTTAAAATTACATGTGTGGCTCACATTATATTTCTACCGGATAACACAGGTCTAGAGACATGAAAGAGTCTAGCACTTACAGGCAAATCATACAGCTACATTCCACAGTAAGAGAAAGGAAGTAGCAAACAAGACAAGGGCCAAATCATTCAATAATTTAATAATGGTTAAGTAAGTGCCTATGTGTCAAAAACTGTTTCAGGAATTTGGGAAACAAAAGAAGTAAGACATTATCCCTGTTCTCAAGGAATTAATGGTCTAATAGAAGACATGAGAAAGCACCTTTATATTTAATTCCAATAATCCTGCTGCCAGGAATGAAATGATATATTCAGGGCCCTCCTCAACTCCACAGCTATCTGGCTCCAGGTATATAGTGCTGCATTCTCACTTGCTCCCACTTTCTGTCCTTCAGACTCACTAGTGGTAAGTAGAAGACATATGTATATCTGCTTGATACACACAAGAAGAGATGACAATTTCATTTTAGATAGGAATGTTGCCAGTATCTTCTTCAACAGTATCTCCCCTTATATATGGGCTACCCTACCCCAGAGTCAAGAATATTGGGAAGATCTACAACTGGCAGTACTCACATAGACACATATTCCGTACTCTAGACCAGGGTATCATCAACCAAATATTACTTCCTAGTAGCTCACTAGTACCATTAAAATATAAACATTATTTAAAAAAGAAGGAACACTTTCCAAATATATATGGGGCATTTCGATGTGTTAAGTACTATAGCAGGCTCTATTAGGGAGACAAAGGACAGACATTATCTCTACCGAAGCACCCAAAAAGACTGTCTGCTTATCCATTACTTAAATCACTGAGACACAGTCCCCAACTTTGGAGAATTCCATCCCCCTCATCCCAGTGCAATATATATAGAACATTTTATAAACTGAAGAATTCATGTGCTAAAGCTCACTCCAGTTAAAATCCTCTAGTTTAAAGAACACATGATTTTGGCCTATGATGATAAATGTTTGAAATCGACTTACATCCCTAACCATCTTATATGAAGCTAAGTGAATGAGCACAGAAGAAAGTTAGGCTAGTCAAATTCATCCCCAAGCAAATAATGATTGTGCTAACTAACATTAACTTCCACTATCAACTGCTTACTTACCGTGAACACAGCCCAAGAAAGGGCAGAGTGGCCTCCTCCATGCAGAAGAAGTAGGACTGGACCCTCTGAGCCACTCTTGTAAACTCGAAAAGTGTATGAATAGTTAAAGATAACATATCTAAGCTTTTGCTCACTGAAGTTTTTGATTACTTAGTCATAATGACTGGATCAGAAAACTCAGTCAGGACCAAGCTATAAGCAAAGCTGCAGACTTCCAAACCTAAGAGGCACTTAAGTAGAAGTTTCTGAGACACCAAACCTGTTTTTGAGGCATGGAGCCAGTATGACCACGTTCTTTTTCCCACTTTTTTTTTTAATTATTATTTTTTATTTTGACTGTACCACACGGCTTGTGGGATCTTAGTTCCCTGACCAGGGACTGAACCCAGGCCCTCCGCAGTCAAAAGGCTGAGCCTAACCACTGGACTGCCAGGGAATGCCCACCACCACTTTTTCAATGGGAAAAAAACTATTCCCTTTGCCCTAATGAGGATACAGTCCCTGGTTTCTAGACGCTAAACCAGTTCAACTCACTTGACTCATTAAACCTTCCCCTCAAAACCTGGGCCCTCAAAAGATATATCAGTTTCAAGAATTTAATTCTTAATCCCTTCCCCATGCATGAGACAATTATAGCCAAATAAGATATTGGCACAGTCTTACAAGAAATATTCCATGTTGTACAAGGAACAGGTAGAGAATGAAAATGAAATAAACAGCGAGAAGAACATTTTAGAAACTACACAAATCTTCTTAGACAATGTTATAAGCCTACTAAAGAATAAGGCATTTTACAAAGGATATATCCTTGCCAGTTTCATTCTCTACTTCTACATCTTCCATGGATTCAAAGTACTGACTCCACGGAACAGGAGAAAAGTCCCGCTTTCTTCCAGGGCTAAGGGGAAAAAAAGAGAGAGATTTCAAGTAAAAATTAGTTATGCATGAAAAGGTAAAATCTTCATCAACAAATATTAAACGTAAATCTGAAATGAAAATAACAAGATATTTTCTCGTAAAGATATGAAGAGTTTTCATACACAAAGTATTACATTAAACTGTTTTAAAAAGCTCATATATGTATAAAATTTTAGGATTTTAGGAAATTCATCAGTATGTTTTTTTTCGTTAGTATGTTTTAATCACAAATATATTGTGTGTATATACACACAACAAAACCTGCTAGTTCTCTCACCTTGTTCTTGGCTATAGGCTCATTCCTATCCTCTCAATCCACTTTAATATTGTTCCTGCTACATTAATTTTTGGTCACTATTGCTTCTTCATACCTTTAATCCTTCACATTTTTTCATGCTTCTTTGTCATTTCCCAACCAATCAATATACAAGCTTCACAGAAGGCAAACTGTCCGTATCAATACCTTGAATTTCTGGGCATTTATCTGAAGAGAAGCTCACACAGAAGTGAAATGACTTATCTATTCAATGTAGCATTGCTTGTAATAGAGAAAAATTGGAAATAACCTAAATATCAACAGGTGACTAATTAAAATAAATTTTGGTACACAGAGAAATAATATTTCGTTGTAAAAAGAAGGAAGCGATTATATATTGATAAAATTCCTTATCTATGGATAAGATACACTGTTAAGTAAGCAAAGAAACAAACATGATGCACCTACTACCATTTGGGTAAAAATGAGAAATATGCATAAATGTAATTGCTTATATATATTTAGAATATCTCTGAATGAATACTGATGTAACACTGATGGTAACCTGGGAGGGGAACTATGACTGGGAGGTGAGAGGGACAATTTTCATTGTACATCCCTTTCTATGTTTTGACCTTTGAACCATGTATTATTTTAAATTATTGTTATTTTAAATTATTATATTAAACTATTTTGAAACAAAACAAAAATAATTGATAAATATCTGTTTACAACCTAAGGCTTCAACCTTGGATGGAACACAAGAAAGAAACCCCAAGTCTTCCTCTATTTCCACACAGATTCTTTCCAGTAATGTAGGAAATTTAGCATTCCATCAGCAGCAAAACATTAACTCCTGCCTGACAACTTCTTGTATATGCTATGGGACCGAATTGAGAATATGCACAAAGCATAATACAAAGCTACTTTTAAAAACTTAAGTTAATACAAAAGTACTCTAGGTTGACTATAATACTGGAAAGCATTATAGTGGGGCAGCTGGGCAGTAAGGAATGTATTCTCTCAACAGTCAAGTATTTATTGAATATCTACCTTCTACTAGGCATTGAAACAGGTTAGTAGGTCTCAATCCATGTAACAATAAAATCACCTGGGGAGCTTTTAAAAATACTGATGTTTGGATCTCACCTCTAGAAATTGATTTAAATGGTCTGGGATGTGGCCTAGGTACTGATAATTTTTAAAGTTCCCCAAGTTGAGAGACAGATGCTAGAAATACAAAGGTAGAATATATGATTTGGAGTGAGAGAGGAGTTCAAATTCCTCACAGTTCATACCATTGCCCTATAATTCCTAACACTTGCAGTATGGACTTGGGCAATTTCAAATTATCTAAATTCTTTCTGCCTTGGATTATAATGACTAAGTAAAATAAGATATCCTTTAAAATAATCTAATACATCTGGCATTTGGTAGTTGCTCAGTAAATCGGTAAACCTATCTTCTGATAGAAAAAGTCCCTCTGTGGAAGTAAACTACAACTTTAGCCTAGACCTATTTTTTGGTTTACTGGTTGCACTTGAATTCCTACTGCAAAACTAAAAGCAGACCTATTTTTTTTTCAGTCAGTTATTTATTTATTTTTATTGAAGTATAGTTGATTTACAATATTATATTAGTTTCAGGTGTACAGCATAATGATTCAGAATTTTTGTAGATTATACTTCATTATAAGTTATTACAAAATAATGGCCATAATTCCCTGTGCTATACAATATATCCTTGTTGCTTACCTATTTTATACACAGTAGTTTGTATCTGTTAATCCCATACGCCTGATTTGTCCCTCCCCCTTCCTGCTCCCCTTTGGTAACCACTAGTTTGTTTTCTATATCTGTGAGTCTGTTTCTATTTTGCACATACATTCATTTGTATTATTTTTTAGATTCCATATATAAGTGATACCATACAGTATTTGTCTTTGTCTGACATTTCACTAAGCATAATATTCTCTAGGTTCATCCACATTGCTACAAATGGCAGAATTTCATTCTAAAAGCAGAACTCTTAATTCTACTTATCAGTCACTCACAAACTCATCTATGCATATACTAAAATTTGAGTACATATAACAATCATAACATAGCATGCCAAACCTATTATAATAGATTCTAAGAATCCATGCATGAAATTTTGATGTCTAGAGCTAGGATATCGTAGTAATAGTACCTAACATTTACTGTACGCAACAGTGAGTCACTGTGCCAATTTACAGGCATGATTCTATTTAATTCTGACAAAACTTTGAGTTGTTTTTATCGCCATTTCTCAGATTAAAAAACAGATTTAGAGATACAAAGCAACTTGCCAAAGGTTCTACAACTACTAAGTAGCACTGACTGGACGCAAATCCAGTTCCATCACTCTTCAAAGTCTCTGTTCTTTCCTCCAATGCTACATTAATTCTCAGATTTTTTTTGTCTCTCACTCTCTCATTTATAATTCTGAAAAGTAATAAGGCTTTATGTAGGGCATATTATCAGAGGTTTCCTTTTCAGAGTCTAAATATGACTGATTTTGCCAAGGCCACAGAAACTTTCCAAGTTGGCCAGGCACTAGTTAAAGAAAAATTACTTCCTACCATCAGAAATCATTCCTAGGAAAACAGCCTCCACTTCTAATCTTCATTTAAAAAATAGATTTTCAGGGACTACCCAACTTATACAACATATGAGTAATTCCCATTTAGTTAAAAAGCCAATAATCTATACCTCAAAATGTTGCTCCTACTCCCACAGAGATCTTTCTGGCATACTCCTAACATCTGCATTTGAACACATAATTGTTTATATACTCCATGACTTCAGGAAATTTTGCACAAGGTTAGATAAGAAGTAGAATATGAATCTTTATATTCTAGTCAGAAAGAATACTCTGTATTTTAGAGTTGAAGTTTTGGTTCTTTTAAAAAATAGTTTCTTATTCTTTTATGCCTAGCTACTTTATGGTCATTACAGCCTGTGTAGGCTCTTTTTAGTTATAATTTTTTATTTTATTATTTACTTATTTATTTAGCCGCGCCACGTGGCTTGCAGGATCTTAGTTCCCAACAAGGGGTTGAACCCGGGCCACGGCAGTGAAAGCGTTAAGTCCTAACCACTGGACGGCCAAGGAATTCCCTACTTGTAATTGTTTTAAATGAATTAATTACTGACTTTTTTCTCCATGGAGTCATAATGAAAGAATTCTGAAATAAGAACTTTCAAAAGCATAACAAGGTTAAGTTATACTTTAAAAATAAGGATTTATTCACCAAGAACCTATTATATGTATCAGGCTTGTGACTGAGGTGGGGTGGTAGGAGATGCTGGGATTACCATAAAACTAGTGAGACAATGCCTCTGCTCTCAAGAAGCTAATATCAAATACCTAAATATCTAACATAATGTACAGATAAATACTTTAAATAGCCTAAGAGGTACAGCTAAAGTGCTGTGAATGTTCAGAGGGAATAAAGATTACTTTCAGCTTGAGAAATAGAGACTTCAAAGAAAAAATAATATTTAAGCTATGCATTAAAGGACAAACAGAATTTGGACTGATGATGGAAGCAGAGAAATAGGGAGGGGTAAGGCAGACATTTCAGGGAGAGAGAAGGGCACAAATAAGTACCCGGTATGATGCCTGTCATGGGGGTACTATTAAAAAACAAAGTAAAAAAATAAATGCAATAAGGTGGGAATAAGTACAGCAGTTTTGAAAACTAAGAGCTGATACAAGTAAAAGCAGATAGTGGAGAAAGAATAATAATAAAGTACAAAATATATGATCTTTTTCTGTTATTTGTGTGTTAGGGTCCCAAAAGCCAGATAGAGTTTGAATGGTATTGTAGAAAATGAGCAGCCAATAAAATGCACAGATTAAAGTATTTCAGAAAGATCAATGTGGTGAGAGGTACAAGATGGACTTGGTTCTGGAAAACAATATGTTGCAATAACCTGGGTAGGAAAAGATGGGAGTATAGACTGACAATGGAATTTAAAAGGAGGAAAACACAGAAAGAACTTTCAAAAAGGCAATCAACAAATCTCAGGAATATTCAAGATATGGAAGATGACTGACAGTAGAATCAAAGTCATTCTAAAGTTCTGAACTAATAGATGAATTATTAAGTCCAACAATTTATAAATAAAAATCTACTTTGGGGGACTTTGCTGGTGACACAGTGGTTAAAACTCAGTGCTCCCAATGCAGGGGGCCCAGGTTCAATCCCTGGTCAGGGAACTAGACCCCACATGCATGCTGCAACTAAGAGTTCACGTGCCACAACTAAGGAGCCTGTGTGCCGCAACTAACAAGCCTGCCGGCTGCAACTTAAGACCCAGCACAACCAAATAAATAAATAAAAACAAGAAAAAAAATTATTAAAAAAATAATAAAAATCTACTTTGGGAGGTAAATGTATACAAAATTTTTGATGTCAGAAAAAAGTTTATTTCAAACCTAACAAAATAAATGTATCATTTCCTCCCATCTCCTGCTACCAGAGGAAGGAGTTCGGCAGCCAAGGAACAAAGTAGTACTACAAGAGACACACAGGAAATATGGCTTCTACCTAAACCACGTGAATCAAGTGTGTTTATGGACCCTTTGCTATTCTCATAGACCCTGTTCAGAATCTGATGAATGATGAGTCCTCACTCTAGAAAAAAATTCATACACATATATTTCGTATACAATTTCCTGGCTTCAAGAAACCCATCTATGAATCTCAAATTAAGAACCCTTGGCCTAACATGAAAAGATGCTCATCATTGCTAATGATTAGAGAAAAGCAAATTAAAACTACAATGAGGTACCACCTCACACCAATCAGAACAGCCATCATTAAAAAGTCTACAAATAATAAATGCTGGAGAGGGTGTGGAGAAAGGGAACCCTCTTACACTGTTGCTGGGAATGTAAATTGGGACAGTCATTATGTAAAACAGTATGGAAATTACTCAGAAAAGTAAAAATAGAGGTGCCATATGATCCAGCAATCCCACTCCTGGGCATATACCCAGACAAAACTATAATATGAAAAGATACAAGCACCCCTATGCTCACAGCAGCACTATTTACAATAGTTAAGACATGGAAACAACCTAAATGTCCCTTGACAGATGAATGGATAAAGAAGATGTGGTACATATATACAATGGAATATTACTCGGCCATAAAAAGGAATGAAATAATGCCATTTGCAGCAACATGGATGGACCTAGAGATTATCATACTAAGTGAAGTAAGTCAGAAAGAGAAAGACAAATAACATATGATATCACTTATATGTGGAACCTAAAATACAACACAAATGAACCTATGTATGAAACAGAAACAGACTCACAGACATAGAGAACAGACTTGCGGTTGTCAAGGGTGGGGGCCTGGGGGAGAAAAGGATTTTGAGTTTGGGATTAGCAGATGCAAACTAGTATATATAGGACGGATAAACAACAAGGTCCTACTGTATAGCACAGGGAACTATATTCAATATCCCATGATAAACCATAATGGAAAAGAATATGAAAATATATATATATATTTATAATTGAGTGACTGCTATACAGCAGAAATTAACACAACACTGTAAATCAACTATACTTCAAGAAAATTTTTAAAAAAAGAACGCTTGGCCTATATGTGAACCAAAACAATCTATTTCCAGCAGAAAGAGGAAAATTTTTAAAGAGGAAGAAAAGAATGAGGGGCTACTCCACCCTTAAAACTTTCTAAATATAAATTAATTTTCCATTTGCTAGAGACTAAAGATTTGTTTTCATAACCCATTTCTGCCTTTATTAACTGTGTGACCTTGGGCAAGTCACTTAACTTCTCCAGGCCTGAGTTTCTTCATGTCAGATAGGGTTATAGCATCAGTTTTACACGCTTTGTTATGAGGATTAAAGTAGTCTTCTTATCCTTTGGTTACCCTCAAATTAGCCTGTTCTATTTTTGTCATACAACTAGTCATTGCTTAAAATTAGTGTGTTCATGTATTTGTTATTATCTTTCACTCACTCCACCTAATTTGCTACTGTTTGAGATCCATGAGAGCAAGAATGTTCTCCATTTGTTCACCAGTGTACTCTCAAAGCCTGACACACTGATGATTATCTGTTGACAGTATGAAATAAGCTAATGTGCATAAAGTACTTAGCTTGGTGTCTTATTACTATTATTATTATGCTTTGAGGTTAATAAACAGAATCCTCCTTACTGAATCCTGATAAGGCTTCCAATGAAAGGAAATGGGACATTACAAAGCTACACTAATCAAGACTGTAGTACAAGCATGAGAGTAGACATACAGATTAACTGAACAGAATTCAAAGTCCAGAAATAAACTCTAACCTTTACATCAATAGTGGTTCAACAAAGGGGCCAAGACAATTCACTGGGGAAAGAACAGTCCTTCCAACAAATGAAGTCAGGACAACTGCAAAAGTATTCATGCAGAAGTATGAGAATCTAGACCCTTTTCCTCTTACTATATACATAATTAAATCAAAGTGGATCACAAACCTAAATGTAAGAGCTAAAACTATAAAACTCTAAGAAGAAAACACAGGGGTAAATATAGTGATCTTGGGTTAAGCAACAATTTCTTAGATACAACACCAAAAGCAGAAATGATAAAACAGAAGACTTAGGAGTTGGATTTCACCACAATTAAAACTATTTATTAAAACTATAAGGACTGAGCTCCACTGGTGGCACAGTGGTTAAGAATCCGCCTGCCAAAGCAGGGAATAAGGGTTTCAGCCCTGGTCTAGGAAGATCCCACATGCCACGGAGCAACAAAGCCCGTATACCACAACTACTGAGCCTGCACTCTAGAGCCCGCGAGCCACAGCTACTGAGCCCTCGTGCCACAACTACTGAAGCCCGCACGCCTACGGCCCATGCTCTGCAACAAGAGAAGCCACTGCAATGAGAAGCCCGCGCACCACCATGAAGAGTAGCCCCCACTCGCCACAACTAAACAAAGCCCGTGCAGCAACAAAGACCCAATGCAGCCAAAGAAAAAAAACACCACAAACTATAGAGACTTCCCTGGTGGTGCAGTGGTTAAGGATCTGCCTGCCAATGCAAGGGACATGGGTTCGAGCCCTGATCTGGGAAGATCCCACATGCCGCAGAGCAACTAAGCCCGTGTGCCACAACTACTGAGCCTGTGCTCCAGAGCCCACAAGCCACAATAGTAAGCCCACATGCCACAACTACTGAAGCCCGCGCGCCTAGAGCCAGTGCTCTGCAACAAGAGAAGCCACTGCAAGGAGAAGCCCGTGCACCGCAACAAAGAGTAGCCCCCGCTCGCCAGAACTAGAGAAAGCCCACATGCAGCAACGAAGACCCAACGCAGCCAAAAATAAATAAATAAATTTAATTAATTAAAAAAACACTATATATATTTTTACAGTATGGCTATGTACAGATTACCTCAGGTTAAATTTTATTTCCAATAATTATAAGCTTTGTGACCATTATTAACAAGTTATTTCTGCCTTAATTTCCTCAACTGTAAGCTCTGAAATGTGATTTACAAGCAGGCATATAAGTACTTCATAAATGTTAGTTATTACAAAAACACTGTTCATAGCTAAGCCACACAGTATACTGATACTTTCTTTCTTGTAAAACTTTTGTCCAGAATAACTGTCTTTTATTTTGTTTACTGAGGTTTCTATTAAACTATCACTAATTGGTTCCCCAAACCTTTTAATAGACAAAAGACATTAATAGGCATTTCACAAAAGAGGAAACACAAATAGCCTATAGACACATTAAAAGGTTCCCAATTTCATTCATAGTCAAGAGACATAATTTTTTTAAAAACAGGAGAAAATCAAACTTTAACAACATGTATATAGGGGAGAGACCAGGAAAACTGACTCACTCCAAAAGACATAAAATTTTAAATCACAGTAAGGTATAATTTCACACCCAGCATGTTGACAAAATATAAGAAGCCAAACATTACCACATCCTGGGGAGGATACGGATCAGATGGAACTGTCATCCACTGCTGGTGGGAGTGTAAATGGGGAAAACTGTTTGGAAAACAGTGAGGCATCACCTGGTAAAACTGAACAGGTGTCCTTCAATCTAGCAGTTTCAGTTTACAGAGAAACGCCTGTACTTAAGTACTAAGCTACACATAAAAGGATGTTCACAGAAGCATTTCCATAAAAGTAAAGAATAACAAGCAAGCTAAATGTTCACTATCAGTGGAATATACAAATTGTGATATATTCAGACAGCTGAATATGGCACTGATGTGAAAATGGATGTGCTAGAATTACATGCAATAACATGGATGAATCTCAAAAGTATATTTGGAAAAAGATACAAGCACAGAAGAATAAATGCAGTATGATTCCATTAGTAATAAAGTTCAAAAACAGGCAAAACTAAATAATATGTTTTTATGAATATATGAATAGGTGGTAAAAATATAAAGAAAAGCAAGGGAATGATAAACATGCAATTCAAGGCTGTGGAGAGTGGAAATGCTCTTGTGGAGAGGCAATGAGCTTCTAAAGTGCTGACAAAGAAACTAACACAACATTGTAAAGCAATTATACTCCAATAAATATGTTAAAAAAATTTTTTTTAATTAAAAAAAAGGTTCTATGTCATAGCCAGGTGGTGAATACATGGGAATTTATTTTATTCTTCTTTAAACTGTACATAATTTTTAAACTTTTCTTTATATTTCATAAACATTTTTTAATTTAAGAGAAATTTATAAATTTATTAAATTTATAATTTGAGAAATCTATAAAACTTCTCTTAATATGGTCAACCACATTAAATGATCTATCAGGTTCATTTTTTTCTTTGGAAACTCCCTTCTCTGGCACCGTCTACTCATCTGCTCCAAATGAGACTGCTTGCTCTCTGGAAAGAATGAATTCCTGTCATTTCATCATCATCCTGGAATTGAATTCCCCTTGCCTTTCTTCTGCGTTGAATCTCTGATTCCCATATCCCACATTTTTCTTGATGCACTCTTTTTTTTTTTTAATTCTATTTTTGGCTGTGTTGGGTCTCTGTTGCTGAGTGCAGGCTTTCTCTAGTTGCGGCGAGCAGGGGCTACTCTTCGTTGTGGTGCGCAGGCTTCTCACTGCAGTGGCTTCTCTTGTTGCGGAGCACGGGCTCTAGGCATGCAAGCTTCAGTAGTTGTGGTACGCAGGCTCAGTAGTTGTGGTGCGCAGGCTCAGTAGTTGTGGCACACGGGCTTAATTGCTCCACGGCATGTGGAATCTTCCCGGACCAGGGCTCAAACCCGTGTCCCCTGCATTGGCAGGCGGATTCTTAACCACTGCGCCACGAGGGAAGCCTGATACACTCTCTCATTTGATGGAACACATCCTCCATTAGCTTTCTGAGAAAGAGGGATTAATTTTGAAACTCTGCATGTCAGGAAATGCTGTTACCCATTTTTACACTTGACTGACAGCTTTCTCTGGTATAGAAATTTTGTCAGGGGCTGTTTCCATCATCGATAACTAGGCGCCTTGGTAGATCCAACTTGGGAAATGTTGGCTAAAATTATATGTATGTGTGTATAAAAATATATGAATATATAAAAATAATTATATATAAGATATTTATATAAAATTACTGATTATATTTTTTAAATATACATAGGGAATTCCCTGGCGGTCCAGTGGTTAGGACTTGGCACTTTCACTGTCGTAGCCCAGGTTCAATCCCTGGTCAGGGAACTAAGATCCCACAAGCTGTGCAGCCAAAAGAAAATAAATAAATAAACGGTCTTATATTCATTCCTTCTTTTTAAATGAGGCTGGCAAGAAAGTAAGGAATATGGAATACTGAGGCCAAAAGTTAAGTGAAGATGGGAACTCAGAGAGGCATTCAGTCCATTAAAGCTGGCTTTTATCTTAATGGCATTTGCCGACCAGCTGAACCTGAGGTTTTGGGGGTTTCCTGGGGCACACAGAACAAGACACAAAGCACAAGGTGGGAATCCTTGGTGGAGAGGCCAGTAGAAGTTATTTTTCCCATAAAGCTGAGATCTCAAAGGATCATATCGTCAGTGAAAGGGTAAAATAGTAATGCTCTGCTCTCTACTCTGATCTCAGGGCTAAAAGAAAAAAAAAATACGTCTTGAAACTTGGCATTGTATGAATGGGAGAAGAGAGAAAAAAAATAAAAAGTCTTTCTCTGATGAAACTGTAACCACAGACAACTCTTAAACTGATTTTAGCTAAATTCATACACTTAAATATTCGAATAAGTTTCAAGTTGAGAATTTAAAGTGAACCCAGACCAGCAGTGACCTCAGGAACCCAACAGAAACAAAGGCAAATCCTCTCTGAAGGAATCAACCTTCATTCCAGGACCAAGAACTCACACAGATAAAGTTCCAAAGCACATGACCATCTCACAGTCAAAAACCATAAAACATGTGAGGAAACAGATGTATAAAGGCTTCATATATTGAAATTATATGGTAGAATATAAAATAACTGTTTCATGTGTTTAAAAAATAATAGAAACTTGAAACAAATACAACTTCTAAAATGAAAAGAATAGAATTAAAAAGAAAATGATCAGTTTAACAGCTAAGGAGAAAGGTAAACTAATACATCTGTTCAGATATATCTGGATACATCTAGAATGCAATATAAAAACAAAAGATGAAAAATATGGAAGAAGTTAAGAGATATGCAGGAAACAGAAATACCTTTTACATATGTCAAATCAGAGTTATAACAGGAAATTAGAGAACGGATAAAGGTTTGAAGAGTAGTAGCTGAAGTTTTCATAACTGAAACTACCAATCACAGATTCCTGAAGGTCAACAAAACACAAGATTTTAAGAGAATTACCATATTATGGTAAAAGTACACAACATTAAAGACAATTACGTTAAAATCAGTCCCTACTCCCCAAAATGCAAAATGACGTACACATTAATTTGTTCATTTCAGTACTATTTGAAATAGAAAATGATAAAAAGAACCCAACATCCATCAATAGGGAAACTGGTTGAATAAACTGTGTTATATTCACACAATAGAGTTCTATGCAGCTGCAGAAAAAAAAAAAGAATAAGAAATCTTTATATACTGTTAAGGAGTGATCAGGATATATTAAATTTTAAAAAGTAATATGCAGGGACTTCCCTGGTGGCATAGTGGTTAAGAATCCACCTGCCAATGCAGGGGACACGGGTTCAAGCCCTGGTTCAGGAAGATCCCACATGCCGTGGAGCAACTAAGGCCGTACGCCACAACTATTGAGCCTGCGCTCTAGAGTCCACAATCCACAACTACTGAAGCCCGCACACCTAGAGCCCATGCTCTGCAACAAGAGAAGCTACTGCAATGAGAAGCCCATGCACCGCAATGAAGAGTAGCCCCCGCTCACCTCACCTAGAGAAAGCCCGCACACAGCAACAAAGACCTAATGCAGCCAAAAATAAATAAATTTATTTAAAAAAAAAAAGTAAAGCAGAATGGCATATATGTTATCTTTTATCTAAGAAAGAAGGGGATATAAATATATAAACTTTTTTTTAAGTGGAAGGATTAAACAAAAAATAATGAAAATAGTTAATCTGTAGGGTACCAGAGGGAAAAAGGACAGATGCTATACTTTTCTGAATACACTATTATAGTTCCAATTTTGGAGTCATGTAAATAATTTTACTTTTGTTTTACAAATATGTTTAAAAGTTTGTAAAAACCAATCACCACCACCAACAAAAAAGGGAACAAATTAACCTAATGGTATACTAACAATTATTCTAAGTGACTTTAAAACATAATTATTTGACTATGTATCTCTGGTGGGATATACTTTAAGGGAAAAAAACAACTGAATAAGTCTTAAACAGTATTCAGTAATCACATTGTTACTAGCTTTTTTAAAAATTTAATTAAATTATTTATTTGGTTGTGCCAAGTCTTAGTTGCCACCGGCGGGCTTCTTAGTTGCGGCTCGCTGGCTCCTTGGTTGTGGCATGCATGTGGGATCTAGTTCCCTGACCAGGGACCGAACCCGGGCCCCCTGAATTGGGAGCGAGGAGTCTTAACCACTGAGCCACCAGGGAAGTCCCTGTTAGTAGCTTTTATTGGTGTTATAATTGGTTATTTTGAACATCACATAAGTGCATATTTATATACATATATAAAGCAAGTAGGTAGTTAGGTTAATATCATGAGGAACCAAAATTCCCACTGTAAGAGAAAAGAGATGATATAAAGTCAAAGAATTTTAAAACCCCGTAATTTTTTTTTTTTTTTTTTTGGCCATGCCGTGCGCTTTGCAGGATCTTAGCTCCCTGACCAGGGATCGAACCCGCACCCTCAGCAGTGAAAGCACAGAGTTCTAACCACTGGACCACCAGGGAATTCCCAAAAACCCTGTAATCTTAATTTTGAATTGGAAATATCAACATGAACTCATGATTCCCTTTGTGTTAAAAAAAAAAATATGCTACCTCTGTCACTGTAAAGGCCTACAGCAATAATCAACCTAGTAGCAAAGAGTTCCTCTAGTGCCTAAACTGAGATATTTAAATACCATTTCCAGCTTCTAGAAGCTGCCTGTATTACCTGGCTCACAGGTTCTTCCTCCATTTTCAAAGCCAGCAAGCAATGTGGCATCTTCAAATTTCTCTCAGATTTTGGCCTACTCTTCTGCCTCCCTCTTCTTTAAAGGACACTCGTGATTACATGGGACCCACTCAAATAATCCAGGATAATCTCTTTATTTTAAAGTCAGCTGATTAGCAACCTTAATTCCATCTGCAACCTTAATTCTCCTCTGCCATGTAAAATAATCCAGTCACAGGTTCCAGTGATAGGACTCAAGCATCTTTGGGATATCATTGTTTTGTCTGCCACAGATTTCTAAAGTCTTTGTATTATTTCAGAAGAATGGCAGAAATATTGATTCAACTTGCACTTTTTAAAAATTTTTTTTATTTATTTATTTTTGGCTGCATTGGGTCTTCATTGCTGCGCGCAGGCTTTCTCTAGTTGCGGCGAGCGGGGGTTACTCTTCATTGCGGTGAGCTGGCCTTTCATTGCAGTGGCTTCCCTTATTGCGCAGCATGGGCTCTAGGTGCACAGGCTTCAGTAGTTGTGGCACATGTGCACAGTAGTTGTGTCTTGCAGGCTGTAGAGCACAGGCTCAGTAGTTGTGGCACATGGGCTTAGCTGCTCCACGGCATGTGGGATCTTCCTGGACCAGTGATTGAACCCGTGTCCCCTGCATTGGCAGGTGGATTCTTCTTTTTTTTTTTAATTGGAGTAAAATTGCTTTACAATGTTGTGTTAGTTTCTGTTGTACAATGAAGTGAATCTATATCTTTACCTATATCCCCTCCCTCTTGGACCTCCCTCTAACCCCCCCATCCCGGTCACCACAGAGCACCGAGCTGACCTCCTGTGCTATACAGCAGGTTCCCACTATCTATTTTACACATGGTAGTGTATTTATGTCAAACCTAATGTCCCCATTCGTGCCACCCTCCCCTTCCCCCCGTGTCCACATGTCCGTTCTCTACATCTACATCTCTATTCCTGCCCTACAAATAGGTTCATCTGTACGATTTTTCTAGATTCCACATATATGCATTAATGTACGATATTTTTCTCTTTCTGGCTTACTTCATTCTGTATGACAGACTCTAGGTCCATCCACATCTCTACAAATGACCCAATTTCGTTCCTTTTTATGGCTAATATTCCATTCTATATATGTACCACATCTTCTTTATCCATTCATCTATCGTTGGACATTTAGGCTGTTTTCATGTCCTGGCTATTGTAAATAGTGCTGCAATGAACACTGGGGTACAAGTGTCCTTCTGAATTATGGTTTTCTCAGGGTATATGCCCAGTAGTGGGATTGCTGGATCATATGGTAGTTCTATTTTTATTTTTTTTAATTTATTTTTATTTTTATTTTTTTAAGGAACCTCCATACTGTTCTCCATAGTGGCTGTATCAATTTACATTCCCACCAACACTGCAAAAGGGTTCCCTTTTCTCCACACCCTCTCCAGCATTTATTGTTCGTAGATTTTTTGATGATGGCCATTCTGACTGGTGTGAGGTGATACCTCATTGTAGTTTTGATTTGCATTTCTCCAATAATTAGTGATGTTGAGCAACTTTTCATGTGACAAGCAGATTCTTAACCACTGCGCCACCAGGGAAGTCCCTAACTTGCCCTTTTATATATTAAGTATGCATGTTAAAATGTCTAAGGCAAAAATCTTACGTTATCCATTAAAAAACTGTAAGAACTAGTACATAATTTCAGTAAAGTTGCAGAATACAAGATCAATATACAAAAATCAATGGTATTTCTATACACTTGAAATAAACAATCCAAAAATGAAATTAAGAAAACAATTCCATTTATAATAGCACTGATATAACATTGCTGAAATTTAAAAAGATATACATAAATAGAAAGGCATCCCATATTCATGGATTAGAAGATTTATTATTACTAAAATGGCAATATTCCCCAAACTGATTCACAGATTCAAAGTAATAACTAACAAAATTGTATCTAACTTCCTTGCAGAAATTGACAAGCTAATCCTAAAATTAACATGGAAATTCAAGGGACACAGACGAGTCAAAACAAATTTTAAGGAAAGACATGGTTGTAAGGCTCATACTTCTTGATTTCAAAACTTGCTACAAAGCTATAGTAATAAACACAGTGTGATCCTGGTATACAGGCAAATATATAAATCAATGGTATAGAATTGAGAGTTAAAAAATAAACCCAAACATTTATGGTCAATTGATTTTTGACCAGCGTGCCAAGATAATGCAAGGAGGAAAGAGGAGCCCTTTCATTAAATGGTGTTGGGACAATGGATATCCACATGCAAAAGAACAAAGCTGAACCCATTCTTCACATCGTATATAAAAATTATCTTAAGGGTCTCCCTGGTGGCGCAGTGGTTGAGAGTCCGCCTGCCGACACAGGGGACACGGGTTCATGCCCCGGTCCGGGAAGATCCCACATGCCACGGAGCGGCTGAGCCCGTAAGCCATGGCCACTGAGCCTGTGCATCCGGAGCCTGTGCTCCGCAACGGGAGAGGCCACAACAGTGAGAGGCCCGCGTACTGCAACAAAACAAAACAAAACAAAACAAAACTTAAAATGGATCATAGACCTCTATGTAAGAGCTAAAACTATAAAACTCTAAGAAGAAAACATAGGCATAAATCTTCATGACCCTAGGTTAGGCAAAGGCTTCTTAGATATGATACTAAAAGCATGAGAAAAAAAATAAATTGAACTTTATCAAACTTAAAAATGTTTGGTTCAAAGGACACCATTAAAGGGAATTCCCTGGCAGTCCAGTAGTTAGGACTTGGCGCTTTCACTGCCCAGGCCGGGGTTCAATCCATGGTCGGGGAACTGAGATCCCACAAGCCTTGCGGCACAGCCGAAACAAAAACAAAGGACACCATTAAAAACATGAAAGATAAGCCACAGAATGGGAGAAAATACCCACAAATCATAGATCTGATAAGGAACTTGTATCTAGAATATATAAAGAACTCATAACTCAATACAAAGACAACCCATTTTTTTAATGAGCAAAGGATTTGAATAGACATTCCTCCAGAGAAGGTATACAAATGGTCAATAAGGACATGAAAAGATATTCAGCATCATTAGTTATTAGGGAAATGCAAATCAAAACCACACAAAGAACCACTTCACACCACTAAGATGGCTATAAACAAAAAGACTGGCAATGACAAGTGTTGGCAAGAATGTAGAGAATTAGAACCCACATACATTGCTGATGATAATATAAAATGGTACAGCTGCTTTGGAAAACAGTTTGATAGTTCCTCAAAAGGTTAAACAGAGAGATGCCACATGATCTAGCAATTCTACTCCTAGGTATACCCAAAAGACATGAAAACATATTTCTACATAAAAACTTGTATAAGAATGTTCATATCGGCATTGTTCATAATAGTTAAAAAGTAGGAGCAACTCAAATGTCCATCAATTGTTGAATGGATAAATAAGATTTGGTATATATCCATACAATGGAATATTATTCGGCAATAAAAGGAATGAAATATTAAACATGCCACAATATAGATGAACCCTGAAAATATTATGGTAAGCAAAAAAGGTCAGTCACAAAAGAGCACATATATTGTTTAATTCCATTTATTGTAAATGTCCAGATTAGGTGTATCTATAGAGACAGAAAGCAGATTGGTTGGTTTGGGGGAAAGTGAGGGCTAACTGCTCATGGCTATAAAGTTTCTTTTTGGGGTGCTGAACATGTTCTAAATTGTGGTAATGGCTGCAGAACTCTGGGAATATGCTTAAAAAAAACACTGTACACTCTAAATGACTCAGTTGTATGGTATGTGAATTCTATCTCAATAAAGTTGTTACCAAAAAATGATGGGGAACATTCAAAGAATAGATTATATCGTTAGTACACTAATAGAGAAAAAAAATGGAATGAGAAAAAGGAACACAGGTCAGATGAAACAAAATACAAAATAAGGTGCTTCCCTGGTGGTGCAGTGGGTGACAGTCTGCCTGCCGATGCAGGGGACACGGGTTCGTGCCCTGGTCTGGGAAGATCCCACATGCCGCGGAGAGGCTGGGCCTGTGAGCCATGGCCGCTGAGCCTGCGCGTCCGGAGCCTGTGCTCCGCAACGGGAGAGGCCACAACAGTGAGAGGCCCGCGTACCGCGAAAAAAAAAAAACGAATAAAAAAAACCAAAATAAGAATAAGAATACTCTAGGTCTGAAATACCCTCAGATGAGATTTTTTTTTTAATTCTAGCTATATACTACTTAAAAAGAGACAAAAAGTTCCCAAATTTAAAAAATGGACAAAGACATAGTAGGCAAATATTAGCCAAAACCATTTTAGGTTAGATGTTCTTTCTCAAACTTTAGGGCATTCTTCTATCAACTTCTAATTGAGGTACTGCTGTGGAGATTTTTTTTTTTTAATTTATAGGGTTTTTTTTGGTCATCTCTTACCACTTTAAAAAAATTTTTATTTTATATTGGAGTATGGCTGTTGAGATTTCTTTGTAAGAACCTTTTTATCCCTATTTCTAAATTTTAATCTTAATGTAGAACAAGCTTCTTCCTAGGAGATACCTTAAACTTTCTCTTATATTTAATTTATATCTACTATACATGTTTTCATTCCCAACATTTACATTTTGTTCTCTGAAACAAGGTTCCTTTTTTTGTAAAAGAGCATCCTGTTCTTGTTTCACAGATGCCATACTGTCTCTTGTCTCTGACGAGAGATACTAGGTTTTTTAGTATTTTCTTTTGTTCTATGCATTATTGTTTCCTTTTCCCATTTTGTCTTTGCCTGTCTTTTGTGTTAGAGGATTTCCCTGGATGGCTGGTGATTCTATGAAAAAGCAGGGTTTGTTGACTATTGAATATCACTGTACAGTTATCAAGTAGAGACCCAGCCTTTTAAATGGGGGACTCTTCCACCAAATATCAATATCTGTGTGTCTTTTCTCTTAGGCCAGTCATTGCTCCAGAGAGGAATCCTCCAATCTTCTGCCTGGGGACATAAGACTAGCTGTGAGCCTTCGGGAAAAGAAACTGAATAGTCTCATTTGTTCATTCACTCAACAGATATTCACTGAGCACCTATGAGATACTATTTTAGGCACTGGGAATACTGAAGTGAACAAAAGACAAAACCCGCTACTCTTGTGTTAACACTCAGTAGAAGGAGACATAGCAAAAATTTTCAAGGTAGCAATAAGTGCCACGTAAAGCCAGGAAGGGGGACAATGAATATCAGGTTGGGAAGGAATGTAATTTTAAATCAGTGATCAGGAAAGGCATCTTTAAGCAAAGACCTGAGGGAGGTAAAGGAGAAAGCCATGAACATATTTAGAAGACACAACATGTACCTTCACTTAATACCTGTTTCATCCAGTTGCTTTATCTTTGCCCGCATAAGCCTACTGAGTCCAGAGCCATCCGGTTCAATTCCTCCAAAAGTTAACCTGTCTCCCATTATTGAGAAATTTATTTTCAATAAATTGAGGGAAAGGAGAAGACCTGGGAGTCTAATAGAGTCAATCAATCCTCCTGTTTTTAGAGCCCTTTCAGAGGTACCTAGCACCTATAATTCCTGAGCATTTATGGGGTTGTGATATGGATTAGTCTGCACTTTCTCCTTCTGTGGGTAGTTTTCAGTTTGCTCTTCTCTGTTAGTGAGTTAACATTCTTCAACTTGCTACCTTCCTAAATCTTGGTATCTTATCTTCCCTCCTCTTCTTTGTCCTTTGATCATATTCCTTTTTCCAAATTACTTTAATTTCATGGGGTTTGGGGAGAAAATGGAGATGAATTAATGAATTAATTTCAACAACAACTCTCTAGGGTAGCTACTATTATTCCTCTTTTGCAAATGAGAAAAGTAAAGCCAAGGGAGGTTAAATATCAGTAACTCATCCAACAGCACAGAAAGTAGATCAGCTAGTCTTATTCTTAGGATCACTTCCTTATCAGTTTTCAATACTACCCTCAAAATAATACTAGGTTCTCTCTCCATTCTTTAAATCATCAAAGCTAAGAATGAGCACCCAGAAATCCCCAGGAAGAGGTGAAAGAGGATTGGTTCCTGCTGTAGGGAAAATGATTGGTTGAGGACCCTTACAGCAAGCCGAAGTACCATGGAGACTAAGAAGAAAGTCAAGGTTTACAACTATAATGAAAATGATGGGAGAAAACAGAAGGGCGGAGTGGAAAGGAAGAATCAAAGACAATTCTCAAGTTTTTCTGATGTCATTCACAAAGAAAGAACAGAGGAGACCTTTTAAAAGAGTTCCAGCTTACTATATACTGATTTACCATGTGCTTGAAAATCCTACATCCTATCCCTAATACTTTTCTCTGTTGGCCATTGATGAGAGTGTTAATGTTAATTGGGCATCATGGAATCCAAAAATGGAAACAGTGGCATTTCACACAGTCCTGCATTAGACATTGGCCCAACATACAATGTAGTTTCAAGCAAATGAATGAAACCTAACCTCACTTACAACCATTTTCAGATAAGATGGTTAGTTTATGGGAACTTCGAACCTGCTGAGTCAGATCACACAAAAACATACTTTGTTTTATTTTTTTATTTTTCTTGGAATTTTATTTTATTCAAGATAATACAAGAGAAGAAGGGTGAACAGAAGTGAGCACTGGCAGAGATTGGGAGGATGGTGAGTGTTAAGCCATCATTATTTTGGAGTTAGGTTTAATCTTAGTATCTCTCAAACTTTTCCCTCAAAATAACATCCATGACAAAGGAGCATGTTTAAATATCTAGGTGTGTGGTTACCAAATTTTTAAAATCTGTAGTGGACACCATATTCTCTATGCTTTTACTTTATTGTTGGCCTCTCCCCATGAGAATATCAGCTCCATAAGAGGCACATGATTGTTTTATTACTACATCCCCATGCTTTGTTTTAAATGGATGTGGACAGACTGCTGCAGCACAAGAACAACTGTAATCTTATACCTCTGATAATAAAGAATTCTGCTTTACTCAAGTTAGAAAATTTTCTAAATTTTATTTCTACCATTCACCTAACATCAGAACAGCATAATTAGTAACTTCTTTTTCCAAAACTCTAAAAGTAAATAGAAAAAAGGATATAATGACAATTCTACTAAAATGATCTGGCCTCAAACAAAAATACAACCAGTGAGACATCAGGAATGAAAGCAAAAAAGCAGATAGAATACAAGGCTTTTTGATATTTTGCAAGGACCAAATGGAGCTGTTCACTCTCTTAATGTGTGTGGCGATATTCAGTCATCAGAACGCATGTAAGTTACTATACTGCTTAGACATATCACAATAGGAAGAAAGCAAGCAGGTTTGAGGTCAGAGTTTAAAAGCCAATAAAATCCATACAGAAAATCCTAATGAAGTATATTTCAGAACCAATGGCCACATAACACCTTCCCCAGACTCACCTGAATGCCATAATGATCCAGGAAAAAAGACAAAAAGCAAATATCTTTAGGGCAATTATTTGAGAGATTCTTTCCAGTCACAACTTGCTTATATATAAACAGGTAACTTAATTCCAATTAAACAGACATTTGACTATGCCCTGTATTGTAGGCCCTGATATACTTGCTAGACACTAGGGAAATCAGCAGGCCCGAAATTCCCTCAAAGAGCTCATGTCTGGAGGGAAATAGGAAGTAAACAGTCACTGTATACTATAGCTATGACAGAAATAAGCCTAGCGTACCATGAGAGCTCACAGATGGGACATTCAATCTTGCTCAGGACACTTATGGGGAGGGAACCAGGTCAGAGAAGGATTCACAAAGATTATGTCCGGTATGAAGATTTTATTAAACCAAATGCTATAAAAATTTGAAGTGCTATTTTTATTAAACAATGACCTGGATAGGGAAGAGGCAAAAGTACAAATCCTCTAATTACCAGTAAAGAATACAATTTCCCAATATTCAGTGAAAAAAAAAAGTCAGCATATTCTCCAACTTAAAAATGGATTTATATTCCAAAGGTTTGTAAAGTAGGTTGTTGGAAAAACTGAAGTACATTTCCCCTGATTAACAGTATAATGAAATATTGGTAGATTCTCTGGGAAGCTCCATTTCCAAGTCTATTTAGCCATAATACACTAAAATGCTATTTGTGATGAAATTCAGCTAATAATAATGATGTAGTTCAGGTGATTAACACAGAAAACTGAATTGAAAGTGATATTGGGCTTCCCTAGTGGCACAGTGGTTAAGAATCTGCCTGCCAATGCAGGGGACATGGGTTTGAGCCCTGGTCCAGGAAGATCCCACATGTTGCGGAGCAACTAAACCCATGTGCCACGACTACTGAGCCTGTGCTCTAGAGCCCGTGAGCCACAACTACTGAAGGCTGCGCGCCTAGAGCCTGTGCTCTGCAACGAGAAGCCACGGCCATGAGAAGCCGGCGCACCACAACGAAGAGTAGCCACCGCTCGCCACAACTAAAGAAAGACTGCGTGCAGCAATGAAGGCCCAATGCGGCCAAAAATAAATAAATAAATAATTTATTTATTTAAAAAATAATAAAATAAAGTGATATTAATATATCCTGAACCATGGTTCTTATGCTTAAGGAAAAGCTGGTTTAATTAAAAGGATGAGAAGAATTAAATGAAACAAACCAGATACACATGTATTTATGCTGGGCACTTTACAAGCATTATCTTAATTTAATCCTCACAACAACCTGGGCTATATTTTCTTAGTAGGATAAAGATAGAGGGATATAAATATGGAATCATAGAAGGATAGAAATATACTGTTAATAATCACAGTTTTAAAATTTCACTTCTGGGGACTTCCCTGGTGGCACAGTGGTTAAGAATCCGCCTGCCAATGCAGGGGACACAGGTTCGAGTCCTGGTCTGGGAAGATCCCACATGCTGCGGAGCAACTAAGCCTGTGCGCCACAACTACTGAGCCTGCGCTCTAGAGCCCATGCTCCGCAATAAGAGAAGCCACCGCAATGAGAAGCCCGCACGCTGCAACGAAGAGTAGCCCCCGCTCACCGCAACTAGAGAAAGCCCGCGCGCAGCAATGAAGACCCAATGCAGTCAAAAGTAAATAAATTTTTAAAAAAGAATATATATATGTATTATGTATAACTGAATCACTTTGCTGTACAGCAGAAATTAACACATTGTAAATCAACTGTACTTCAATAACTAAAAAACAAAACTAAACTAAACACCAGCTCACATGCTGACTTTAACTTTTGACTCTCACTTTAGGAATATTGCTTAACTCATCTGATTGAACACCCGCCCCACCTCACAGCCATTCAGCTCTTAGTGATTAAAAGAGTGCTCCACTTTTGTCTCCAGGATTTTCTTCCAAGCTGCCAACACCTATTTAGTAAGTTTTGATACTGGTCTTGGTGTTCACTCATGTACAGGCAATGAGAACCAAGTTACAGCTTACCTGACCAAGAGCAATTATTAAGAAACTATCGTTTCAAATACGAAAAGAAATGTATCTTAGAATTTATGAAATACAGTAAATAAGTTTCCACTACATAGCTTTACTATTTAAATAGTAATTCCACATATGTATATCTTTCTCCTCAAAAACAAAACTGTGAAGTTAGTATTACCCACATTTTAATAATAGTCAAGTGTATAAGCAGTATGTAGTAAAGCCCGGAAGAGAATTCTAGTTTGCTGATTTAAAACCTATTCTTTCTACTACAAGACAACAGAAGTACAGAGCTAATCATACTGACATGGGGTTGGCAAACTATGGGGTTGGCCTGTGTGCAAATCCAGCCACCCACACCCCCTGTTTTTGTGTGGCTCATGAGCTGCAAATGGTCTTTATATTTTTAAAGGTTGTGGAGGGGAAAAACAAAGAGAGGAGTATTTAAAGACATGAGAAAATTACATAAAATTCAAATTTCAGTGACACCAAAAAAAATGTAGTTGGAATACAATTACATTCATTTACATATTGTCTATGGCTGCTTTCACCTTACAAGGGCAGAACTGAGTAGTTGCCACAAAAACTATGGCCTGCAAAGCATAAAATACTTACAGAAAAAGTTTGCCAAGCCTTGGTATAAATGATAGGTGCTACAAAAGGACAGAAAATGGAAAGATCAGTTCAGGCTGGATAATCAGGAAAAGCTTCAGGATCTCATTTTATATGAATGTTGTGTGCCACATGTCTATTAAATCAAACCTTATGAGAACATTTTTTAAACTGTGCTACTGTAGAATACACAAAGAAATAAAAACAAAGGCTCCTGTACTCTGGGACCTCCAATTTTATTGAGGAAACTAAAAAAAACCAAAAACACAAAAACAAAATAAAAACATGAAATATAAATTATGATAATATTTATGGTAATCACCCATTTAAATTACCATAAAATTACCATAATAAATTTGACATAGCAATTAAAAAACACAATACCAAGTAGTAACGCACAACAATTGGCAAATAAGAAGAAATGACAGAAAGTGCTACAGATGCTCAGAGGAGGGACAGAGCAAATGAATGAGCTAGAATAGTCTGAAAGAGCTTCAAGGATTTGAGGATGGGAATGACTTGAAAAAGTGATATGGGAGGCCTCGAAAGTAAAATAAACCTGGCAGTTGGTAAGTACAAGAAACATTTAGAAAATTGACATTGCCTGGGACATGACTATGGAGAACTTTTAATGCTACTTTTAACAGTAGACTTCTTGCTCTCATCCCTACACTTGCTGGAGTCACCAGTGTGTAGATACAGCCTCATTGGAAAATAGGCTTCTCTCTTAGAGAGTAAGAGAGAAATTGAGTAAGGGCAGAAAAACCCAATCCTATAAAATGCAGCTGGGCTGAAAATAATTACATTACAATGTCAATAATAATAATTGACATTTGCTCTCTTATAGTAATGGACTTGCTTTCAGGTTTGGGGAACGAGAGAGGAAGATATGGATTGTCAAATTTTAATAAAGTAAAACTAAGCAACAGGCATGAATCTTCACATACAAGAGACTAAATCCAAGTGTGAGTTTCAACCATATGAATATTTTAAATCTCAAATTGGACAATGTATTTGTAAACACTCACAACACATTCTACCTAAGTGTTGATGCTGAAATAAAGTATGAATTGTATTATTTTATGAAGTGAAAAACAGCTTTCAGAAGAAAGGGAGTATAGCTTTAGTTACGCCATCTTAATGGAACTGGTAAGGAAGTAAGATTTTCCTTATAGAATGAGGCTAAATAGGTCTAGGATTTTGGTTGCTCGTTCAGTTAGCACTTAAGTAGTCAGCATGTTAGACACCAGGGAAACTAAGACACTATTCCTACCCTTAAGAAGCTCACAGTCTTGAGAAGTAGACAGTCAACCAATAATTATAGTTAGAGGGATAAGTGTTATATCTACAGAAGGTTATGGGGGCATAGAGAATGTACTCATTGACTACTATGTGATGATGCCTACTAGGCGATAATAACCAAAACCAACAAAATTATATGACTGCTATATATCAACTGCTAAGGAAATAAGGGAGGGGAAGGATGAAAGGAGGGAAGAAAAATTTTCCCTGCCTACTTAGAGAACGAAGAATAGGAAATATAAGTTGTATGTTTTTAAGTGAATGTCTCAAATCCAAAGACATAATATACTTCAACATCTACTAAGCTGCTTAAGTCTGATAGGAGAGTTATTAATGAGTCATGAGCTGCACAGTAGCAGTCCTAGTCACTGATGTCACAAATTCTCCAGTTTAGGAGTCTTGTAGTGGAGACAAAATACTGAAGTTTAATTGCAGCCAGCTATTTAAATCAAGGCACCACTGATTAAAATAAAAAAAGGCCTCATTAGCAACACTGAAGAGGATGGAAAGAATGGAAAGAAGGCAACCAAATGGCTATCTGAGGTCATGATAGTTTGGTATGTTCATTACTGTTGATAAGGGCATCTTATTAAAGCAGCAGACTTAGATTCTAAAACTACATACTGGATCATGCTATTAGAGATCATCTAACCCAAATCTTACTTTATGGAAGGGAATAATTAGCTGTCTATTATGTATCAAGTAGGATTTTGAATTCTGCAAGAAAAATATTCTCTTTAAAAATGAGAAATACAGGCTCAGAAACATAAGATACATTGCCCAGAGCCACTTCCCACAGCAATGGAGCTTGGATTTAAACTCAAGCATGTCTGGTGCCAAAGAGTTCTTTCTACTACACCTCAGAGTTCTTTCTGAGGCCCAGGAAGAGGAAAACCTGACCAAGCCACATGGCTTACTAGTGGCAGATAGGATTCCCACTTACACCTGGAAAAAGTCCATGGCAAAGGACACACACAGAGGCATGGTGGAAAAGGACTGATGGTAAACAACTTCAGCCTTCTGCTATGGTTTGGAATGACCAGAATTTTCAACTTAATCTCTTATTCAATCTTCAAAATATAGAGTTGACCCTTGAACAACATGGGAGGAGGAGTAGAGTGTGTGTGAGACCCTCTGAACAACTGAAAATCTGTGTATAACTTACAGTTGGCCCTCCATATCCGTGGGCCCTCTGTATTCAAGATTTCAAACACATGAATTCAACCAATCGTCAATTGTAGTAGTGTAGTACACTTGACCCTTCAACAACACAGTATGAACTGCATGGGTCCATTTATACAAGGATTTTTTTCAATAGTAAATACCACACAATTGTAATGGTAAATACAGCACAATTGGAGGTTGGTTGAATCCAAAGACACTGAACCATGGTATATGGAGGGTCAACTGTAAGTTATACCTGGATTTTCCACTGTGGGGAGAGTGGGCACCCCTAACTCCCTGTTGTTCAAGCGTCAACTATATTGGTAGTATGTGCTTGGGACTGGTTGTCAATACTGTATTTGAAGTACTAAGTGTGGTATATAAGTGCACCATCCTCTTAATAGTGCTATTACTTAAAACTTTCTTCTCTACAAGAAACTATTTCACATCATGAAGGAAAAAGTTTTTCCTAACTAACCAGAGGTGTTTCCTCAAATCTGACATCAAGTAACATGACAAGAAAGGCTCATTAGGTTAAAAAAAATTCCAATTACCCAATTTTGGAGAAAAAGATTTGCTGGCAGTAAGTCTAGCAAAATGGAAAAACGGACATTCACTCAGAAGTGCTCAGGTCAAGCAGCTCAAACCTGGCATAAAGAGGAAGTGGTGGGGGGAAGGAAAGAAAGAAATCACTTCCTATACCTGTGCAGCAATGAAAACAGTAGGGAATTTGAAGTCAGATTAGTCTCCCCCACTTGTTAATGTCAGGACTCCAAACAGATGCTGTTTACTCTCTACTCCAGACACTCCTTTCCCACTTCCCACCACTCTGTATTCCCTAACAGAATTCCAAATTGTTTCGGTAGCTAGTAGAGATCTTTTGTTATCTTTCCTCCAGCCCAAAGGAATAAATCAGAATTGGTCTAAACCAGTCATAGTAATCCCATTCCCTACTGCCAGGGACTGGTTTTAGGATGTACATGTGAACCAGCTCTGGACCAAGAGATTTAAGGGAAAAACCTGCTGCGGAGTTTCCCATTCTAGGAAAAAAAAACAGGGACAAGCTAAGTTAGGAAAAGGTCTTTGCCCTTGTTCCTTCCTTTTTATCTGCAAGTGGAGTTGCAGCAGCCATCCTGCAACCATAAGGTGACAAGCAAGAGGAGGAAAAGCCAACATTTCTAAGGATGGAAAAAGAAAGGATACAAAAAGCCTGGGTCATGATTGATACAGATGAATAACTAAATCAACTCTGAACTTATTTATAAAAAATATTACTTATTTCAATAAATAATATTTCCGTTTAAATCACAAGCTATTAACAGAAAATTAGATTATTTCACATTAATGTAATATTGTTAATCTGAATTTGAGGAATTTTGTAGGTTTAGTTCTATTTAAATAGTAAACCTATTGAGTTTTATAATTATATAAGAGTAACATGGAATTTACTCTTATACACAGGAATTTATCCCTAGTTTCATTTTGTACATATTTAATGTTAAACATTATGTTTACATTACATAATATAATGTAGAACAATAAATATAACACATTAGTACTTGGGATCTGAAATAGTTTTCCTTCAAAAGGGATTTATACAAATTGAAAAACATATTTCAGGGAAGACGCAACATCATAAAAATGTTTATTCTAAGTTAATTTACATATTTAATATAATGCCAAAAAAAAACACTATTAGGCACTCGTCTAGTTGATTAGAAAGTTTATCTGTAAGAATAAACAAGTAAGAGGAGCCAGGAAAACCCTGAAAAAGAATGAACGGGAAGCTACCTCTACCATTTACTAAAACATAATAATGCTTCTCCAATTTAAAGCATAGTGATGGCACATAAATAAATAGGCCGAGGGAAAAGGAAAGAAAATTCATAAACAGACCCAAATCTATGTAGAAATTTGGTGTATGATAAAAATGTCATTTTAACTAGTGGGGAAAAGGACTAATTTTTATAGATGAGAAATTCACATAATGGGAAAAGGACTTTTTAATAAATTGTGTTACAACAACTGGATAGCATATGGATAAAGATAAAATTAGATCTGTTCCTCACTTTGCACATCAAGATAAACAAGATGGATGCAAGAAAAGAAAGCATACAGGTCCTAGGGAAAAAAATATATGAATCGTTTTACAAGCTGGGAGAAGGAAATGTCTTTCTGCAATCCAAAATCCAGAAGCAATGGATTTTGCTAGATAGATCTGAGTACATTAAAATTTAAAAACAACTTTTTTACATGGCAAAAAATATCATAAGCAAAGTAAAAAGGCAACTTGGAAAAATATTTTTAACACTTATAAGGAAAAAAATATCCCTGATACATAAAAAGCTTCAAAGAGCCACTCCAGAAAACAATTTGGCAGTTTCTTAAAAAGTTAAACATAACTTACCATATGGCCCAGCAATTCCTTTCTTAGGTAATTATCCAAGGAAATGCAAACATTATTTCCACATAGAGCTCTGCATGTGAATATTCACAGCAGCATTATTCATAACAGAAAAACACTGGAAACAACCCAAGTGTCCAGCAACTGATAAATGATTAAACTGTGGTATACCTATACAATGGAATTCAGCCAAAAAAAAAAAAAATGAAGTACTTATATATGCTAAAACATAGATGAAACTTGAAAACATTATGCTAAGTGAAAGAAGCCAGTCACAAAAGGCCACATACTATATGGTTTTATTTACATATCTCCAGAATAGGCAAATCCACAGAGACGGAAAATAGATTAATGGCTGCCAGGGGCTGGGGGAAGGGGGAGTAACTGCTAACAGGTAAGTAGTTTCCTTACGGGATGATGAAAATGTTCTGGAATTAGTGCTGATGATTGTACAACCTTGAACATACTAGAAATCACTGAACTGTATACTCTGAAAGGGTGAATGAATTCTATGGTATGTGAATTATAACTTAATTTTGTGTGTGTGTTACGCGGGTCTCTCACCGCTGTGGCCTCTCCCGTTGCAGAGCACAGGTTCCGGACACGCAGGCTCAGCGGCCATGGCTCACGGGCCCAGCCACTCCACAGCATGTGGGATCTTCTCAGACCGGGGCACGAACCTGTGTCCCATGCATCGGCAGACGGACTCTCAACCACTGCACCACCAGGGAAGCCCTATAACTTAATTTTTTTGAAATTGATAATCAACGTAAACAGATACACGAAGATTTCATTCTTTTAGTAACTTAATATGTGACCTTGAGCAAATCACTCCACTTTGCCCTTTATTTCTCCATCTGTGTGAACAGCCCCTTAAAGCCTTCCTAAGAGGCCTGATATCCGTAATAAACTTAAGAAGTTGAATGAAAAACTATCTGATCAGATATGAATAAATACACAGCTTGAGGGGAAAGAGTTGACATTATAAGATACTGAAAGGAGTGCTTCTACTTCATAAAGAATGAGCCTTTCTCATTGTTCTCAACATATAATAATTTACTAGTTATCATTCCTTAAGAGCTTATGTGTCAGGAGGCATAACTGCTTTTCACATATTATCTCATTCTCACAGCCCTCTAAGGTAAGCAGAAGTATCCCAGTTTGAGAGATAAGAAGCAGACTATGAGAGGTTAAATGACTTAACTAAAATAAATACTCAAGCTAACCTTCAAATTCAGATCATTATCACTTCAAACCAGTCTCTTTGCACCAAGGAATAACAAGAACAACGGACTACAAATCTAAAGTCTGGGTTTCTGAAGTCTTGTTTCTGCCACTTCATGATTCTGTGATCCTAGGTAAGTCAATGAACATTTGAGTTTCCTCATTAAAAGAAAATATTAACCCTTGCCCTAACTTACCTCATGGAATAATACAAAAAAGCACTAATATATGTCAGTTAAAGCACTATAAAAATGTAAGAGATAATTATAGAAACAGAGTACTATTCATGAACCAAAAACATGTTGAAAAATGGTCAAATGATTTTAATAACTTATAGCCTCTCAAATGGTAATGGAATGTACTAAAGTAGTGATTTTAAAAACACCCTCAACAAAAATATACAAGTGGGACCTAATGAAACTTCAAAGCTTTTGCACAGCAAAGGAAACCATAAACAAGACAAAAAGACAACCCACAGAATGGGAGGAAATATTTGCAAACGAGTCAATGGACAAAGGATTAATCTCCAAAATATATAAACAGCTCATGCAGCTCAATATTAAAAAAACAAACAACCCAATCCAAAAATGGGCAGAAGACCTAAATAGACATTTCTCCAAAGAAGACATACAGATGGCCAAGAAGCACATGAAAAGCTGTTGAACATCACTAATTATTAGAGAAATGCAAATCAAAACTACAACGAGGTATCACCTCACACCAGTTAGAATGGGCATCATCAGAAAATCTACAAACAACAAATGCTGGAGAGGGTGTGGAGAAAAGGGAACCCTCTTGCACTGTTGGTGGCAATGTAAATTGATACAGCCACTATGGAGAACAGTATGGAGGTTCCTTAAAAAGCTAAAAATAGAATTACCATATGATCCAGCAATCCCACTACTGGGCATATACCCAGAGAAAACCATAATTCAAAAAGACACATGCACCCCAATGTTCACTGCAGCACTATTTACCATAGCCAGGTCATGGAAGCAACCTAAATGCCCATCAACAGACGAATGGATAAAGAAGATGTGGTACATATATACAATGGAATATTACTCAGCCATAAAAAGGAACGAAATTGGGCCATTTGCTGAGACGTGGATGGATCTAGAGACTGTCATACAGAGTGAAGTAAGTCAGAAAGAGAAAAACAAATATCGTATATTAACGCATTTATGTGGAACCTAGAAAAATGGTACAGATGAACTGGTTTGCAGGGCAGAAGTTGAGACACAGATGTAGAGAACAAACGTATGGAAATCAAGGAGGGAAAGCCAGAGGCGGGTGGGGATAGTGGTATGATGAATTGGGCGATTAGGATTGACATGTATACACTGATGTTTATAAAATTGATGACTAATAAGAACCTGTTGTATAAAAAAATAAATTAAATTAAATTAAAATATATATATATAAATAAAAACACCCTCAAGCATACCAGGTGTTATAGACTGAAATTCTGTGCCCCCCAAAATTCACTTTAAATCCTAATCTCCAATAACCTCTACAGTATTTGAAGGTGGAGCCTTTGGGAGGTGATAAGGTCATGAGGGTGTAGCCTTCATAAATATGATTAGTACCCTTATAAAAGAGACCCCACAGAGCTCTCTTCTTCCTTGCCACATGTAAGGACACAGCGAGAAGACTGCCATCTATGAACTAAGAAGTGGTCCTCACCAGACACGGAATCTGCTGGTGCCTTGATCTTGGTCAGCCTCTAGCACTCTTAAGAAAAAAAATATGGTATTTTTGTTATGGCAACCCTAACAGATTAATACCAGTTGCAAGTAGGGCTCTAAAATCAGAGCTCCAAAATCTTTAATTAAAAAGTTCAAAACCACTGTTTTGGGTATCATCTACTGGCATCTATCAAGGAACAATAAAACCAGGATTTCAGGCCTTACCTGAGAAATAACATACATAAAGCTACTATCACAATGCCTGGCACATAGTACTCACTTAAAAAAAAAAAAAGAAAAAAAAAGTAATTGTTATTATTGCTTTATCCAGCAATACTCTGGAATTACTAAATCCATTTGGAAAAACAAAACTATGGAAACTCAGGAAAAACCAAAAACTCAAAACCACCCTGAATATGCAAACATATCTAAATAAGGTTTACTGAAACTGAAGGCAAGAGAATATGAAAAATAGGTGAAAGAGTAAGTCATATAAGGAACAGGTCCAACCTGAGAGTAAGAGATGGACTGGGGAGTGGAAAAGATGGAAAGAGTAAAAAAAAAGCAAGTGAGAAGAAGTTAGAAATAAAGAAGAATGATTTGAAATTGGTAGACGTGAGACTTCATAAACCAGGTCTGACTGAGGAAAAAGGAAGACTGAATCCTAGAGTATTTGCAAAGGAATAAGACACACAACTCACATTAAGTATTGCCAATGATAACAACTATGAATCCAAAAAACACAATAGGTCTCAGAGACTCTCTTCCAGCTTTATGATTCTAGAAGAGGAGACAGTCTACATTATCATTAACATTAGGCTTACATGAGGCATGCCTATGTTCCAACAAGGAAATAGGAAATAAAAATACAGGAAAATAAGCTACTTGAGGACCACATAAAATTCACCAATATATGCTCCTCTCTTCACAGTACTATAAAGAAGCGTTTTTCTAAAGAACTTTATCTTCCAGGATAAGCAGTTAACCTAAATTAGGAGGACGAAAGCATCTATTTAAAGAGGTTAAGTTAATAATAATCTAATCAGTTGATTTTACTTTTTCTTAGTATTTTTCTTCAGTTCTTCATCTTCAGAGAACTTTTGATAAAGTGAGAAGCTAAGCTCTAACTTATCTGAAGGATATATGGTTATTAAAAAGCTAGTATTTTTATATATATTTTAGAGAAGAGTGCTGGAATACTGAAAGATCAAAGTTTAGTTTAAGAAAGGTAGCAACTAAGATACATATGAACAATAAACGTTACATTAATTTTATAGTCCAGGTTAATTTTCCCAAATAATCTCCTATGGATCAGCTTCCAGATCCTCCTTAATCATGTTACAGTCCTACCTTTGTCTTCCAAAGCCAAAACGATCTTCATTTTACCTTACAGGTAGGCTTCTACCACCTCATTGTATTGTGCATCCATCGACCTATCTTCACTTGTCAAGGTTTTCTCAGTTTTCTACTGTGTCTCATAGTCAGGTTTCCACTTCAATTCTTAGTATCCTTCCCCAGTTTTTCCAACCATTCTCACCACCCCTCTACTCCACTGTTTTAATTTACAGGATTCTCCTTTCTCTTCATTGCTAGGACATGCTTTCACAGTATTGTATCTCCCATCTAAATCTCCTTTTCGATCAGTTTTTGTACATATTAATCTTCAGAACCTAAGGTTTTTCTTCTCTAGTCCTTATTCCAAGAATGTCTACCAACCCATCTCTAGAATCCCAAACACACACACCTGACTACCACATACCTAAGTACTTTTCCTACCCCTTTTCTCTTTCCAGTCACTAGTCTCCAGAGTCCTATCTGATACTACAAATACCCCTCAAAACCAACTGCCTGTTCAATTACCTCTGCCTTCTACTTCTCCCAGGTTCAGCTCATTACACTCTCTCTCCTACACCTTAGTATCCCCCAACCTGGCCCAAGCCATTCAGCAACCTAAATTCCCAAAGCCAACACAGCTCCTCCCATTCCAGTAAAAGATGGTTTCCCTCAAAACATTTTAAGTGGCTCCTCTCAGTGTTTCATTAATTGAATCTTATCAGATCAGTACATAGCTTCTACCAGACCTATTTGCCCAGCAAAAATCAATTTCCCAAATCTTCCTCTTTAAGCTTCCCAGGCCTTACCTCTGCAGCACGCCATTCACTGGACCCTATTCCTAGTCATTTCTCAATCTCTGGAGCCCATGGTTACTCTCTAAGCCCCTCAGCCCTCTCCCTCCTCACTCCTCCCCTTATTCCCTACCCTCACTTCTCAGCACATTCCTATCACCCCTAACTGTCTTCTTGGCTGTGTTCTCCATCTTTCCTTAGGCCTGTTCTCCACACTTTCTCAGTACCCCTTAAGAGATTTAATCTCTAAGTCACTCCCTCACTCCCAGAATCTGCCTCTTACACCCCTAGGAACTCTCTCTAGAACCTTCTGCGCCCTGGTTGTCTTTTCCGCTCCAACCCTGCCTCAGGTGTTCTCTGTTTCCCCCAGCTGTTTTCTATTATCTAGTTCTCTGAGAAACTAGATAAAGATTTTCTCCTCCTAAATCTTTTCCAAGTTCTTCTCCTAATTCCCCTCAACTTTTCTTTCCATCGTTTCCCATTTCCCTCAACCATCCCTGGCAGATTTCCCCTCCACCTTTGTCACCGCTCTTCTCCCTTTTCTCAAACCTCCTCCACCCCTTCTCTGGAGGTGCCTCCTACATGTCTTAAACTATCCTCTCAGCTTCCTCAATCTTTGCCTCATTCCCTTCTCCCTCCAATACTATTTATCCTCCAATTTCCATTGACTTGGCGCCTCCCCTAGTCCCCAGATCTGCCTTCTATTTCATCTAAACGTCTCCAGGCCGCCGCCAACATTCTCTCCTATCCTTAGGCTCCATTGACGTGCCGTTCTAAACGCCCAGAGACACCATTCTCCAATGGCCGAGGCCTGGCCTCTAGGGAGAAGGGGTACGGGTTACGTACCCCATTCGCATCTTGGCTCCGCTCTGACTGCTCCCGCTGCCGGGTAGAGGAGGGCGAGGGGGCAGGCGGCCGAGGTGCATGCTCTTCTCGAGGGCCGACATGAAGGGGAGGCCGCAGGCAGTCGAACAGTAGCCGAAGCTTCGTCCCACGCTAAGTGCGGCCCAACCGGTCACACAGCTCGCTCCCCTAGCGACGCCCCGTCGCCTTTGGATAGCACCCAGCTACCAGCAGCACCGCCCACCGGCTCCGTAAACTCCACCCCCTCGCCCCAGCGCTTCCACCGGAAGTGCGCACCAGCCTCCACAAAGGGAGCTGGGTAACGGAGTCTCTGATCCCCCAGATTCCAAGCGGAGAACTAGACGACCCTCGCAGGAAAGAGAAGCGTTACTGAAAGCAATGCACCCTGGGCAATGGAGTCCTCAAAGGGCTTATCGCTTTGCGCTTGCGCAGCTGGAGGCGACAGCGTCCAAACCCGCAGAGGTAGTGTAGCAAAGCAACCTGGGTGTTGTAGTCTATTGGCGGGAAGGAGTCTTGGCGCCTTCCTTTCTCATGGCTTCCTAGAGGCTGTTAAAGGAAGAGCCGCTTTCTTCCTGCCTCCCAAGCTGCCCAGCGGCGCCGGTTGCTGGGGAACGCCAGCGCCGTGGGAGGGGATGGCGGGAGGGTACGGCTTAGGTGCTGGGGCCGGAGTTGAGTTGGTGAAGAAGAGGTGGGGGTCGTCATGAAACAACGGAAAGCCCCGGGGCCTGGGGGCGACGGTAGCCGCAAGAAGAGAGGTAATATGAGCGACCAAAGGTTGAGGAAAGCGTAGTTGGGCGGAGTTGGGGGAGCAGGCCGCGAAGCATTCTAGGGAGACCTCCCACAGCAGCCTGTTAAAAGAAAAAAAAAAAAAAAAAAGGGATTGCGGAGGGAGAATAACCAGGGAATCAGAAGGTTAAAAGGGCAATTGGCCCTCCCGCGAATGGAAAGGATATAGGGGCTGTAGTAGGGGGCAAAGCGGGTGAATAAATGGGACGAAGTGAAGGCTAAAAGGGAACCCTTACAGAGGAAGGGAACAAAAAAATTGTAGGAATGTTTTGTTTTGTTTTTAGTTTTTAAAAGTTGAGGTATAATTGACATATAACATTGTTAGTTTCAGGTGTACAACATAATGTTTGTATATATTTCGAAATGATTACCACGTAGAATTAGCATCCATCACCATACATAGTTACAAACATTTTTTTATTCTTGTGAAAAGAACTTTTAAGATCTACTCTTCAGCAACTTTCAAATATACAGTACACTATCATTAACTATAGTTACTGTACTGTACTTTAAATCCCTATGACTTAGGGGTGTTTTTGATAAAAGTTAAATGTGTGGGGACGGGAGGGGAGAGGTATAGCTTTGCAGGTTCACATAGAACTGGAAGAAAAATAAGTTGGAGAGTATGTCAATAATCCTAATAGGCAAGGATCATGTTTTACACATTACTGAATCCCCAAGAACTAACACGAAGCAGGATTTAGTAAATGTTAATTGAATGACTGAAGCGTGAGAGTCATAAATCATGAAGGGCTACAGGTGGGAGTAGGGAAAAGATAGTTGTGGAGGAGAGAGGAAGAAAGACTGGGGAGTGACAGTGTGGTAGGGTTGAAGTGGGGGGGGGTTACTGTGAAGGATTTGAGGTGATGGAAGAGTGTGTAGCAAGAGGACCTCATCAGGTTAGTCTGCTCAAAAAGAAGCAAGCTTATGAAGAGACCAGGGAAATGTGAGCTGCAGCAAGAACAGTCACCCTGGGAACCCAGGGCAGATCATGAAATGAAATGGAATCTCTACAGGGCTGCCTCAAAACAAAACAAAAAAACTGGGTGACTGCATTTTATAGTATAGGCAAAGAGGTATTAGGAGTAGTGATAGTGCATTAAGCCATTGGATTGAGGACTAAAGTTGCAGTCTGGGAATAAACCTTATCCAAACTGTTTAAAGATAACTAAGGCAGTTTTGAGGCAATGCCTTTCCTTCCAGGAATGAAGGGAGGATATGAAACAGAAGTGTGGAAGTGTTCAGTGCTGGTGCTGCCTATGTCAAACCAGTCAAGCATATTTGGTTGATAGGAGGAAAATCAAAATAGAAATAACGTAAGAATGTCCTCATTATACCACATGCATATACAGTAATACTCATGTACACACCTGTGTATAATTTTTATATTGAAACTAGTTATCCATAAAGATTATGGTGGGTCTTTTCTTCACTAAAGAAAGCAGAGAGGCTGTTCACTTTAGAAATCCAAAGAATTAGTTATATAAATTCCTGATCTGATAGACTCCGGTATATTTTTTTCTTGTGAGGCATGACCACTCCCCAGGGAAAAGTGAGAGGAATAGAAAGGTGTGTGTAATATTGGAATGGCTTCTTAAATCTCCTCTAAGTCATGGTTAGAAGATACCGTGAATAGAAGACAATCAGGGTCATTAAAGGAAAGCTTTATAGAAAGCCATGATGAATTGCCTCATTTACATTTTATTATCTGTCTAAAAGCCAAAAATATTATGAACCCAGCACTGTGCTAAAAGATAATGGCATAATCTGAAGATGATAGTTTCTGTCCTCATTGTGTGATATCGGCAGGAAGAAAAGATACAGTTTAAGGTGGTCTTTCTTGAAGTGCTGAGTTGTAAAGTGTAGACTTCATTTGAGAACTGATTGACAGTTGTTGCTGTTTTATGTTTAGTGATGGTTTTAAAGTAAGAGAATTAGGTAAAGATAACATATCTTAAAAACTGTGGACATTGAAATAATCAGAACAACAGTACTTGGAAGAAAAATTTCAATTACTTCATAGATTTTTTTAAACCTGTATACTGTTATCATTGTATTTGTATTTTTCATTTAATATCTTTCAGTTAAAGAGGAGTTTGTATTAGCATGTCTTAAGTTGGTATGTTCTTTATGTTCTTTAAAATAACCTGAATCAAATCCTGAATACTAACTAGTTGTCAGGGTGGCTTAAGTGACCAGATAGATTATTCTATGGTCTGGTTTGCTAGTTACTTCTCATGTATTAGAATAAATAGAGAGCTTCCCTGGTGGCGCAGTGGTTGAGAGTCTGCCTGCCGATGCAGGGGACGCAGGTTCGTGCCCCTGTCTGGGAAGATCCCACATGCCATGGAGCAACTAAGCCTGTGCGCCACAACTACTGAGCCTGCATGTCCGGAGCCTGTGCTCTGCAACGGGAGAGGCCCCAACAGTGAGAGGCCCACATACCGCAAAAAAATAGAATAAATAGAATAAGCCTTCTCTCTGTAGAGATGAAAATGTTTGTGTGTTTTCATTCAAAAAGCAGATTATGTGTTTTCTGTATTTAGACTAAATTTTGACTTAGTATTCTTGGATTCCTCCACAGGTTTAAGTGACATTTCTCCATCTACAAGCCTACCACCCCTGGTTGAAGGCCAGCTACGCTGCTTTCTGAAACTTACTGTTAATAAAGTCATATGGAAGATTACAAAGCCTCCTGCTTGTGTACTTGTTCGAGTGAGATGGTGGGGAGAAACATCAGAAGGAACACTCTTTTGTCCCAGGGATACATTGCAGACCGAACCAAAAGCTGTGAGAACAACTACACGTTATGCTATTCGCTGTGGTCCAAAGCAGTTTACCTCTTATCTAACAGGTATGTTTTTGTCTTATCGTTTCACCTGTAGGCCTAATAAGATGCATGTGATTATGTTGTTAACAATAGGTATTATCGTGTACTTAGTATCTATGGCATTGTTAATTATTGAGGAGTCAAAGAGATTTTATAATAGCCACCATTATTGAGAGTATACTATGTGCTACCAGTTGATACATATTATTTCTAATCCTTAATAACCTTGCAAGATAGATATTTTCTCTGTTTTATAGACAATGAAACTGAGGTTCAGAGAAATAAAATGAATCCTCTATAAGGTTACATAGTTGACAAATGGCCAAACTAGGATTTGAACCCACTTCTGTCTGACACCAAAACTCATGCACTTGTCACCACACCATGCTTCTTTAAGGAATAACTGTAGTCTGTACTCTGGGACTTACATTATGCTCAAGGAAAGATGGTATACATACAAAATTTATATGATACAAGATAATACATGCTAAATGCCAATGAGTGATTTAGTGAGTTAATAGTACAGGTTTTCAGAGAAGGGAGGATCCCTCTACTGGAACCAGGAGCTAAAATTTCTTCATTTCTGTTAAAGGAAAGCATTCTAAATGTACTGTGTTATTTCTCTATTCAGGTCAAGTTTTCATATAAACACATTTTGGATGGTAGACTTATTAAATCAATTCAGTTCAAGTCAGTAAAAATTAAGCATTTATCATGTAAATATTGTTGGGCTAAGAATACCGGAGAGCCAGAGGTGAATTAAAGATTAACTCGTCCTTAAGTTTGCATTCTTTCAAGAAGAAAATTTTGAAGACATCAAAATATAAAGAAAAAAAATTCAGTTATTCAAAAAATATGTATTGAACACTTAGCATGTGCTAGACGTTGTGCTAGACACTGTGGAGATTACAAAAATGAATCAAAAAATTTAATCAGAATGGTGTCTAATTCTAACTAAATGCACAAAGAAGTTTAGTTACAATAGTAGGTAGAAAGTGATAAGAACTTTTAAAAGATACACATAGATATTTCATTAAGAAAATAAATGAGGGCTTCCCTGATGGCACAGTGGTTGAGAGTCTGCCTGCCGATGCAGGGGACACGGGTTCGTGCCCCGGTCTGGGAAGATCCCACATGCCACGGAGCGGCTAGGCCCGTGAGCCATGGCCGCTGAGCCTGCGCGTCCGGAGCCTGTGCTCCGCAACGGGAGAGGCCACAACAGTGAGAGGCCCGCGTACCGCAAAAAAAAAAAAAAAAAAAGAAAAGAAATGAGACATGGGTGAGCCTGGCTGTTAGTAAATAACCAACAAATGTTGGTACATTTCCCTTATTCTATATATGCACGTTATTTTATAGTCTGCAAAGCACTTTTATACCTATTAGCTCATAGAATTTTCAGAGAACTTGCATGATTAGGTAAGACAGGGACGGTGATATGTTAAGTAAGTTGCCTAAAGTCATATAACAAGCATTAAGCAGCTGCCATATAAAAGGATACTGTGCTATGTGTTTTACTTGCAATACTCCCATGCCTTACACAGCCATGATATAGGTATTATGATGCCTATTTTATAGACAGCTGTGGCTTACACAGAAGTAGCTTGTGAATGTTGGAGCCACAACACAATCACAAATCTTCTAATTGTAAAACCAATACTCTTTTCACTACAGCATTGAACAAAGGGTGAAAATGAACCACTTTCTTAACTTTGGTAAGAAAATGTTCAGAAGTTACACTGTCCTGAAATAATCTCAGATTGCATATGCATGCATTTTATTTCTCCTGCTGTAAATTAGGACCATGAAGGGGTTAAGTCTAAGCAACCAATTGATGAATACAGTTAAGGAGTTTATTTCCATTCCCTTTAGTTCTAAGTGCTCTCAGCCTTTCAGTGTTCCAGATATTATTGAGAAATAAGCAGTAAAATACTCCTGAGAGGCAGGAACCAACCCATGCATCTATACAAGAGAAGCCCTTTGTCCAGTTCAAAACTAGAAATGGTGAGAATTTAAAAACTGAGAATTTTTTTATTGTTGCTTTTTTATTTCAAAACTAAAGTCTGAGTCCTTGCCAAATATGTAAAAAATATATATATACTCTCTCAAAGGTATTTTCCTTATCAAATACTTGATATTCTAAATATTTTTATGTAATTTTTTTCTCCATTCGAGGTATTTGTCATTGCTCTTCTCTAAAACTTTGTTGTTCTTTTGATCTTGGGTTCACTCTTCCCCACCCCCTGAATGATATGGTAAGTGCATAGTTTATTTGAAAATAAAATGATTTTTTTAAGTAAAAAAATTTTGTAATGTATATTCCTCTTTCCACTTCCAAAAAAACGTAAATGAAAAATGTCTGCCTGTGTTGTAATTGTTTCTGATTAGATATGGCTGTGCTGGTGCTGGAAGTAATCACCAAACTTGAACATCTTCCGGTTGGTAGAGTTCAGATCAGTGGACTAGCCCAGCTTTCTCCAACCCATCACATCAATGGATTTTTTACCATTGTTTCACCAACATCTAAGAAACTTGGAGAACTCCAGGTAAAAATAGTATAATTCTCTGCTACATAGAATAAAACTTTGGGGGCACAAATAGTTGAGTCTGTTTGTAGAATGGGTAGGTACGTGACTCCCACATACCATGCAAATTCCCACTTCGTGCTTTTGTTCATGTTTTTACCCAGACTGTCATGTACTTATTTCCCACTTATCCATATCCTCTTAGTTCTTTGCTGCCCATCTCAAGTTCCAAGAGACCTTCGCAGCTCCTACTGCACTCATTCTTCTCTTTATTTATTAATAAATGTACTCTTTATTAAATTTAGAATAACATGAATTACATAATCATTGTTCAGTTATAATCCTACATAGTCTCCAAAATTTTGTATTTGTAGTTTCCCTTTAATTTCCCTTCCTTTTAGTTTCTAGATTCCCTGGGAGAGAGGACAGTGTTTTCTACTTTCTTTGTTTTTCCCACAACTTCTAACATAGTGCCAAGCAGTAATGGCTTGTTTGACTCATTTAAGTGGTATCTTAAATGAGTCAACAGACTACGATTTTAATATTGTTGAATAAACTGTTTTCATTTTTTCAGTATTAGAAGTGCATAACCAGTTGTTGATTGTTCATTCATTGATTCAGCCTACAGTTTTTTGATATGCTGTTATGTGCCACTAACTTAAGATACAAAGATAAGAGATGGGCCTTTCAGTTAGTTTTCCAAAGTCAGGTAGGAGGAAATAGAAGAGAGTAACAAGTAGAACGCAGTGTGATATTGATACACATATACTATAGATATGTACAGGATGGTGGGAAAGAACATAGAAGGGTCTCTTTCTGAGGGAGACTCTGGGAGTTCTTCCTAGAGAATTCTGAATATTCAAATCCTTGAGAAATTTATACCTTGTCAAATGTATTCTAAAATATGTATAGAAATTTAAGCAGGTATTTAAGAAAACAGTTCAAAAAAGATGAGGAAAGAACATATAACATTACCAGATGTAAGAACCTATTATAAAACCACAAGCACATAATTGTCAAAGGAAGAGAATAAAGTTCAGAAATAGATTTAACTAAGTAAAAGAACTGAACATTTTCTATATTCTATTTATCATATTTTTATTTATAATATATTGAAAGATAGTGACACCTTATGGTGGTAACTTCATGGTAAAATGGGACTGGTTTACTCCTCCTTTTCTGATAATGGTACAGATTTGCATCAGACCTGCAAAAACTGTTTGGCATTATGTTTCAAGAGCCATAATAATTATCATATATCATTTACCCTGGGGTCTTATATTAAGGAAATACCATAAAAAGAGAGGAAAGTTATATGCTTTGGACTGGTTATGGAAATGCACTTTTAATATTGAAAAAATGAAAACAGTTCATTCAATGATATTTAAATCATCTATTAGTGGAATATTTTGTTTCCATAAAAGATAAAATTATATAGTTATGATTGTGTAGCAACATGGCAAATTATTTTGGATTGATGACAAAAGAGAATTAAAATTATACCCACATATATGCATATGATTAATGACTGGGGAAGAAAAAACAAGGGAAAATAGAAACAGTTGGAGCGTAGAATTCTAGGTAGGTTTTTTCCCTATATAAAAAATGAGATATAATTCATATGCCATAAAATTCACCCTTTTAAAGTATACAGTTCAGTAGTTTTTAGTGTATTCACAAGATTGTACAACCATCACGATTATCTAATTCCAGAGCATTTTATCACCCCAAGAAGAAACACTATACCCATTAGTAGTCATTCCCCTTTGTACCTTTCCCCAACCCCTGGCAACCACTAATCTACCTTCTGTCTCTATATGTTGCCTATTCTGGACATTTCAAATAAATGATGTAGTATAATATGTGACCTTTTGTATCTGGCTTCTTTCACTTGGCATAATGTTTTCAAGGTTCATCCATGTAGCATGAATCAGTACTTTATTCCTTATTATAGCTAAGTAATATTCCATTGTATGGATATATTATAGCACATGTTGTTTATCCATTCTTCAGTTGATGGACATTTGGATTGTTTCCACTTTCTGACTTTTATGAATAATGCTGCTATGAACATTTGCATACAAGTTTTTTGTAGGCGTAGAATTGTGGTCATATGGTAAGTATGTTTAACCTTGAGGAACTACTGGACTGTTTTCTAAGGTGGTGCATCTTTTTTCCTCCCTTATTTAAATGTCAGTTGATAAAATAATACTTGTATGTTTTTTATTTAAATGTCATTGGGTTCTTTAGAGAATTGTTTTAATAGAGCCTTGGAGACAGAGATAAGATTTTGAAAGATTATGGAATAAGTAAATAAGTAGTAATTACAGTGAAGAAGTAGAAATAACAGTTAGAGATTTCTCTCTGTTTCCCACATAAATGGCAGCAAAGAGAGGGAGATGTAGTGTGACCTAATGGAAATAGCACAAGACTTGGACATGGAAAAACTGGTTATGAAAACATTTCTGGTGTTCATTTGTACTCTCTGAGCTTCAGTATCCTATTTTATAAAATGAAGACAATAACTTTTACCGTACGGCATTGTTGTAGGGATTAAATGATATGAAAAAAATGTGGAAGCACTTAACATGGTACTTAGGCACATGACAGGGACATGCCAAATTTACTTGAATTGGAGAGGAAAGTATTGATAGTGGGCAGCAGAAGTGAGAAGTTTGTTGCTACTTTAGAAGAGGAGTTGGCAAACTTTGCCCAGTGGACTAAATCTGGCCTTCTAACTAAAAATGGTTTTTATATGTTTAAAGGGTCATTTAAAAAAAGAAGAATGTGCAATAAAGCCTAAATTATTTACCCTCTGCCCCTTTACAGAATGAGTTTGCTGAGCCGTTTTTAGAGTATAGGAAACCTGATTTGTTTTGTAGACCAAGAGAAAAGCAAGTGAAGAAAAATATTGAAAATAAAAGAGGATAATTGAGCAAGTAAGGTCTTGGAGAGAATTAGATGGGAATGAATTTCTATTAAGAACACAACTGATAGTGGTAAAGTTTGGAATGGAGGAATTATAACAAGGAGGGAAAGAGGAGAAACATTTTGAGATGGATAACATTGAAGGAATTCATGCTGATAACTTTTTTAGCAACATTTATTTTTTTGGCCACACCGCATTGCTTGTGGGATCTTAGTTCCCCGACCAGGGATTGAACCCCAGGCCCTTGGCAGTGAGAGCACGGAGTCCTAACCACTCGACCGTCAGGGAATTCCCATTAGCAACACTTACTATATGCATGCCTACCACATATTAGGCACTACATGTTTTATTTCATTTAATTTTTTTTTATTAAATAGAGATAGATATGCAAAAGAATATCTTAGATGTATAAGATATAAAAATAACCATACTGTGAACACCCATTGGCTCGTCAACTAGGTTAAGAAATGTTAATAGGAAAAAAATAAATATTAATAGAATAATGGAAAGAAACCAGGTTTAGAGATTCATCCATATTACTTTATGTATCAATAATTCCCTTTTGCAGAGTTGTGTTCCATTACACAATTTTCACAATTTTCATCCATTTGTCTTGGATGAAACCAGGCAGATATCCTTGCCTTGTTCTTGTTCTTGGGAGGAAAGCATTTGGTCTTTTTACTATTAAATATGGTATTAGATGCAGGTTTTTCATAGATGCCCTTTATCATTGAGAAAGTTCAAGTTTTCTGAGAGATTTGATCATAAATGAGTATTGAATTTTATCAAATTCAACTGTTGCTAGAGGTTAGAGGTGAGAAGAGGGCATGACTATAAAGGGAGTTTTTGGGGGGTGATGGAAGTGTTCCATATCTTAATTATGGTGGTGGTTACATGGATCTAAACATAGATTACAATTCATAGAAGTGTATATTTACAAAAATGTCCATTTTACTGTGTTAAATAATTTTTTTTTTAATGTAGCAGATCAAATGTGATGATAAACAGAAGTTGTCCCTCTACCTCTCGTTGGGACATGGCTGGGGACTTTGCAAACTGGAGCACATACCCTAACTAAAGCCACTAGTCTACTCCAGCTAATTTTTGCCACAATGGGATGGAAACCCAGCAGTGCTGGATCTTCTGATTTTTCAAGAGAAGCCAGAAATTCAAATTTTTACATAAAATCTGTTTTCTTAATCACTGTTAAATAATTTTGAAATCTTTTAAAATGCTATATTGACTAGCATAAGTCTGAAAAATAGACATACTAATATGTTCTCTCCAATATCAGATGTTATAAATGTAGTAGATAATCCCAGAACTCCCCATTTTATATTAAAATTACTTCTTTTTAAATTCCCCTAAAAGATACTCTGATCCTTTGGGTCAGGTTCCATGTTTTATTCATCTCTTTGCCCCAGGCAGGTAGCACAGAGCCTGGCACTGAACTAGTATCAACAAATATTTGTTAATTGAACACAGGAGTTAGGCCAGCACCTATATTTTGATTGTAAGGTGGGTGTGGTGGGTAACTGGACTTTCTTTTTCTTTCTCACTGGTAGTAAAGGCCTTTGAGTTGTTTTGAGACTAGTTCAAATTTGCTTAGGGATAAAGCAAAACTCTGACCAGCCAGCAGGTTATTGTTAAGGCCAGGGACGCAGCCTTTATTCTCAGTGTCTCCTTTGTTTCTAGAATAAAGTGGCAGTCTTTTGGCAAGTGATGAATGGCAAGGGACGATTTTCTGACACTTATATTTGGGCAGCCAGGATTTTATGTGATCCTCTTATAGCAGTGGCTGCACAAAGTATTTATCCCACTGCATTCCAGTCATTTGTCTTTGTAGAAAATCTTAATGATGAATAGATTTAAAGGACTTTATGCTACCTAGTTCATGAACAAAATTCTCCTCATCAAGACTCAAGTGTGTTTATTGAGTCTATGCCTTGGCAGTTTCTCCACATAGATTATTCCATTGACCTTCCCAGAGACTTCTTAAAATATTTAACTGCAATCTTTCATTTTTGTCTTAGGCCATTCATCATTATGTGACTCTCTTTGGCTACTTGAACAATTCCTTCTGCTGTCTGTGTCATTGTAACTGAACTTTCCACACTGCTCTTCTTTTCTTTTGGAGTACATTCTTCAATTTCTTCTCTAAAGTTTTGCTTTAGGCTCTGTTTTATTTTTTATTCCTACAGTAGGCTTTTCTCCATTGGGCTTTTCAGAGACCTGGAAAGCATTTTAGTAGAGTGCCTGAATTCAGAGGAGTTGGACGATAAAGGAAACTTCACGTAATTACTTTTCATTTTAATGTTCCTCCCTCTTCACCCTGCCTCATCCCCAGCATAGAACTAGGGCCTTATTTTTCTCAAATAGCTAGCAATAAGGATGCAACAGGTGCTATGTCATTCTTTTATTTTTCAGACCATTAGTCATTATTATGCATACTTGTACACTAAGTGTATACTTACACTGATTAGTCTACAGAAAAATGAATAAGACAGTTCATGCCTTCAAGGAATTCATAATCTGATCAGGATAACAAATAAACTGGAAGTACAAATACCTCCTTTAAGCCTCTGCTTTTTTTTTTTTAATCTTCAAATTAGGATAATATACTTTCCTGACAGTTATATCATCACATCAGCTTCTCTGTGTGAGGAACATAGCACACTTTCTGGCCTATTGTGAAGTGTTCAATAAATAGTGGTTATATTAATGGATAGATACAAAGTAAGTAGAAACATGAAAAAAGGAGTGGCCATAACATCTCTGCCTGGACACAAAGAAGTTTTCACAGAGGAAGTAATGCTGGAGGAAATTTGCACATGAAGGCATAAGGGAATGAAATATAAGGTACATTTAGAAAACTCTAAGTAATTGGTATATCCAGGAGAGAGAGATGGAGGAGAGGAACACAGTGAGAGATGAGGCTTCTGGGGGAGGCAGGAATTTGAACTAGATCCTATAAGGAACGGGGCCATTAATTTATATTAGAGAGTCTTAAAATTAATCAATGCTATAAAAAAAAAAAAAGACTTCTGATACATTACATGTCCCTTTCAGGTCTCACTTGCCCTGGAGCCTTTGTCAGAAACTTTTGACAGCTACACTCCTCTTCCTACCACTGACATGACAGAAAATGTGCTTTTATCTGAACAAGGATTCAGAGAATATACTGAAGCAGGCAATACTCAGTTTCTGGTTCCATCAAGGCCTCAGAGGATCCCTACCACCAAAATTGATGGAAAAGAGTTAGCAGCCAACAGCAGTAGGTCAACCACTCCAAGGTAATTACCACACCTAATACCAGTCAGACTGTCTGCTAACTCCCAGTGTACTCATAATTTCGGTCTTTCATTTGTGGTTGTGTAGAAGGTTAAAGGTAGTCATTCATTCAGCAAATAAGTATTAAGTACTCAATATGTTTCTGGTCCAGTACCAGTTGCTAGGCATAGAAATTGATAAGACACAATTCCCATTTTTGAACATTGCTCACAATCTAGTGAGGAGGCCAATATACAGATAAGTAAGTATGTCTAAGTCACATAGAGATGCCATGATAGGTGTACATGAAGGGAAAGAGGGAAAAGGCAGTGTTTTGTGAAATGGAATGAAGAGAAACAGATTTTGATTTTAAATAATTATCAGACGTTTGCTTTGTGTCAGGCTCAGCACTGAGCTCTTTATTTCATTGTCTCACTTTAGCCAAACCATACAATGATAGGTAAAACATCTATTATTTATTTAATTTGGGAAATGAAAAACATATTTACAAAGCCTGAGCTACACTGCTATATACCACTGATCCACTTTCTTTCTCTGACAAAGTGGAATGTTACCATAATGGATAATATACTGTTGAAGTTCTCCTTTATTTTAAAACAGGGGAAAGGACCACTTGTACTTTGCAGAGAACTCTGATACAATAAAGGACTCTTTCTTTGGACTACGGCACCATCTTAATTCAGGACAGAGTTTAGAGTCTATGACTCTGAAAGGCAAAGCCCCACAGAAGCAGATGTCCCTTCTCAACAGTTCTGAATTGCGGCCTCAAATTAGGACAGTTGCCAAGAGTCACAGTGACTCATGCGTTCTTTCTTCAAACAGCCCTCCTACCAAGAACCTTCTTTTAGGTATGTATATATTTGTGAACTGAGACTAAGCTGTATTTATTGGGATTAGTCTGCTCATTAGGCAACCTACAAAGAGAACCAAGACTTCTGTTTGAACTAAATAGCCAAATGCAAGTGAATATCTTTACTAGAGTCCAGAATTTCTAACCTTTTAAGGGCAGCTCTATTAAACCACTGAGTTTCTTCTAAATAATTACTGGGCACTTATAATTTTAAGTTTAGGGAAGGAACCATTTAAAGTGAACCTGGGTATGGGAGGAAAGCCTTTATCATAGAAAAATATTAGTCCTGATTTTTTTCGAGATAATTCAAAGCAAATAAGATTTTTGTCTCATCATCAGAATTTACTTATACCATTGTTCAGAGACTAGTACTAAACTTGTTTCATATTCTGAAAACTGTTGTTTTCAGTGGGAACATTCAGTGCACAGAAACTGCTGATCTTACGCCTGGGTATTAAATATGACTGACAGCCAAACAGAAGTAGAAAGGAATCGGTTTACCTGTGTAAGGGCTTACACTGAAATTTAAAAAGGAAATAGGAAAGAGGTTGTATTACCTCATTTTAGGTAGTGGTATTATATGAAAAGCAATTTTGGTACCTTATGTTACACTGTAATGGTCAACCATATATCTCTGTGACATCAAGAGCATGACATAAATTTGTCTCCATCCTCACAAGTAAAAGTTCCAAAGTAGAATATCTGCAGCTTTAGTAGAAAAGTCTTTTAAATTAAAACTACTTGGACCTCTGTGGGGTCATGATCCATAGACTAAGCAAGTCTTGCCTTATCTGTGGAGCTGGACAGGGGTAATGCGACCATTGTCTGATGTCCATAGTTCATTTCCTCCAGGATGTTTCTTTCCTCAGATTGTGTTACTCTGAACCATTTTATTTTTTATTTACCAAAGTACTGTACTTGGCTATTTGCAGTGTTTTCAAAACCAAATGTTTCTTTTTGTGTGTTTTTAATCTTCAATACTTGGTGCAATAGAAGCTGCAAAGATGTGCCACTTTATCTATGAAATGGAGTTTTGTATACCAATAAATTCTAGTTTAAAGACAAAAAAAAAAACTACGTGGATACAAAATTTACATTAGTAAGGATTTTTTTTAATGAAGAAAGACATTGTGTTAATATTTTTTCAACTAAAATGTCTATGATCCCCTAGTTTAAAAAATATACTCTGATTATGGTACGTTAATTTTATTTTTTTTATTTATTTTTTTACTTTTTTGTTTTTGCATGCATTGGGTCTTCGTTGTTGCGCATGGGCTTTCTCTAGTCGTGGTGAGCAGGGACTGCTCTTCATTGTGGTGCGCAGTCTTCTCATTGCAGTGGCTTCTCTTGTTGCGGAGCGCGGGCTCTAGGCGCATGGGCTTCAGTAGTTGTAGATGGCATGCTCTAGAGTGCAGGCTCAGTAGTTGTGGTGCACAGGTTTAGTTGCTCCGCGGCATGTGGGAACTTCCCGGACCAGGAGTCAAACCCGTGTCCCCTGCATTGGCAGGCAGATTCTTAACCACTGCACCACCAGAGAAGTCCCTATATTAATTTTAGACTTTAATGCAACCCTAGGCTACATTAACAAGAAAGAAAATTGCCTGACTATACTCAGCACTTGTCATTCTCACACCTGGAGTATTTTGTGTAGACCTGGGCAGCAGACTTTGATAAAATATTTGTTTACTCATTAAGCAGTTATTTATTCAGCACTTACTAAATGTCTGGCAGTCTTCGAGGTGTTAAGAATATAGCAATTTAAATTTATTTTTTAAAAAGGCACAAAATCCTCCCCTACGGATCTTATATTCTAGTAGGAATACCAATGATAAATTAGATAAATAAGTAAGTATGTAGTGTTAGATAGTGATAATGGCAATGGGAAAAAAATGAAGCAAGGAAGAAGAGAGGATAGAATGCTGTTTTATGTATGTTGGCAAAGGAAGGCTTCTTTCTTTTTTAATTTTTTTTATTTTTATAAGTTTTTTTATTTTTTTGCTTTTGACTTAGAGTTCTTTTTTTTTAAAATCTTTATTGGAGTATAATTGCTTTACAATTGTGTGTTAGTTTCTGCTTTATAACAAAGTGAATCAGTTATACATATACATATGTCCCCATATCTCTTTCCTCTTGCGTCTCCCTCCCTCCCACCCTCCCTATCCCACCCCTCTAGGTGGTCACAAAGCACCAAGCTGATCTCCCTGTGCTATGCGGCTGCTTCCCACTAGCTATCTATTTTACATTTGGTAGTGTATATATGTCCATGCCACTCTCTCACTTTGTGCCAGCTTACCCTTCCCCCTCCCCGTGTCCTCAAGTCCATTATCTAGTAGGTCTGTGTCTTTATTCCCGTCTTGCCCCTAGGTTCTTCATGACCTTTTTTTTTCTTAGATTCCATATATATGTGTTAGCATATAGTATTTGTTTTTCTCTTTCTGACTTACTTCACTCTGTATGACAGACTCTATGTCCATCCACCTCACTACAAGTAACTCAATTTTGTTTCTTTTTATGGCTGAGTAATATTCCATTGTGTATATGTGCCACATCTTCTTTATCCATTCATCTGTCAATGGACACTAGGTTGCTTCCATGTCCTGGCTATTGTAAATAGAGCTACAGTGAACATTGTGGTACATGACTCTTTTTGAATTATGGTTTTCTCAGGGTATATGCCCAGTAGTGGGACTGCTGGGTCGTATGGTAGTTCTATTATTAGTTTTTTAAGGAACCTCCATACTGTTCTCCATAGTGGCTGTATCAATTTACATTCCTACCAACAGTGCAAGAGTGTTCCCTTTTCTCCACACCCTCTCCAGCATTTATTGTTTGTAGATTTTTTTGATGATGGCCATTCTGACCGGTATGAGATGATATCTCATTGTAGTTTTGATTTGCATTTCTCTAATGATTAATGATGTTGAGCATGCTTTCATGTGTTTGTTGGCAATCTGTATATCTTCTTCGGAGAAATGTCTGTTTAGGTCTTCTGCCCATTTCTGGATTGGGTTGTTTGTTTTTTTGATACTAAACTGCATGAGCTGCTTGTAAATTTTGGAGATTAATTCTTTGTCAATTTCTTCATTTGCAAATATTTTCTCCCATTCTGAGGGTAGTCTTTTCATCTTGTTTATTATTTCCTTTGCTGTGCAAAAGCTTTGACGTTTCATTAGGTCCCATTTGTTTATTTTTGTTTTTATTTCCATTTCTCTAGGAGGTGGGTCAAAAAGGATCTTGCTGTGATTTATGTCAAAGAGTGTTCTGCCTATGTTTTTCTCTATGAGTTTTATAGTGTCTGGCCTTACATTTAGGTCTTTAATCCATTTTGAGTTTATTTTTCTGTATGGTGTTAGGGAGTGTTCTAATTTCATTCTTTTACATGTAGCTGTCCAGTTTTCCCAGCACCACTTATTGAAGAGGCAGTCTTTTCTCCACTGTATAGTCTTGCCTCCTTTATCAAAGATAAGGTGACCATATGTGCATGGGTTTATCTCTGGGCTTTCTGTCCTGTTCCATTGATCTATTTTTTTGTGTGTGTCAGTACCATACTGTCTTGATGACTGTAGCTTTGTGGTATAGTCTGAAGTCAGGGAGCCTGATTCCTCCAGCTCCGTTTTTCTTTCTCAAGATTGCTTTGGCTATTTGGGGTCTTTTGTGTTTCCATACAAATTGTGAAATTTTTTGTTCTAGTTCTGTGAAAAATGCCAGTGGTAGTTTGATAGGGATTGCATTGAATCTGTAGATTGCTTTTGGAAATATAGTCATTTTCACAATGTTGATTCTTCCAATCCAAGAACATGGTATATCTCTCCATCTATTTGTGTCATCTTTAATCTCTTTCATCAGTGTCTTATAATTTTCTGCATACAGGCCTTTTGTCTCCTCAGGTAGGTTTATTCCTAGATATTTTATTCTTTTTGTTGCAATGGTAAATGGGAGTTTTTAATTTTTTTAACTTTTTTTTTTGTTGTTGTTCTTGCTGCATTGGGTGTTCGTTGCTGTGTGTCGGCTTTCTCCAGTTGTGGCGAGCGGGGGACTACTCTTCGTTGCGGTGCGTGGGCTTCTCATTGCATTGGCTTCTGTTGTTTCAGAGCACAGCCTCTAGGTGCACAGGCTTCAGTAGTTGTGGCACATGGGCTCCGTAGTTGTGCCTCACGGGATCTAGAGCACAGGCTCAGTAGTTGCAGCACACGGGCTTAGTTGCCCCGCGGTATATGGGATCTTCCCAGACCAGGGCTCAATCCTGTGTCCCCTGCATTGGCAGGCAGATTCTTAACCACTGTGTCACCAGGGAAGTTCCAAAGGAAGTCTTCTTTAAGAAGTTAATATTAAAGATCTATAGAAGATGAGTTCCTTCTAAGGAGAGTACCTAGACTGGGGAAGGGACCACCAAGAGATATTTAGCCTCAAGAAAACAGCTACCATTTACTTACCATTCATTATGTGCTACCTACTATGCCAAGTGTCTTATACACAAAAACCAAGTGAGGTTGGGATTGTTATCCCCATTTTAAAATGAAGACACAGGCTCACAGTTAGGGAGCTTCTGCCCTATCAAACGGGACAGCTGTTTCTCAGCTCCAGTTCATCATTATCTTAAACTGTACAGCAAAGTCCTTTGCTTCATCCTACTGTAGGTTCCTTGTTTACCTAGGCCTGCTTTTTTTAAAAATCGAGACTATGCTGGCCAACTGTTCAAGCCAAATAAAATATGCCAGGTGCAACCCATGGGCTGCCAATGTGCAAATTTCTTCCATAAGATGTACTAGGATCTTTGGGTTTAAAGATAAAACAAGACAGATTGTGACTCAGTCTGGGTTAATAGTTCTTCCTTGCAAAAGTGGGAAGGGATAGCTTCAAGAGATAGTGAATTCTGTATCACTGGGAATCGTCAAGTATGGGCTGGATAACCTTGTCATGGGACTCCTACAGATGGGATTAAATCATCAAGTAGACAGATGTGATCTTTAAAGATCCCTTCCAACCACAAGACCGTGGAGCACTAAGATTAAGTGGGTCATTTTAGTAAGTAGGTCTAAAGCTAGTCATGGAGGTTTATAACAAATACATAAACGTAATTATCTTCCTGGTCTTTATTATACTGACATCATACCAGTAAGGGGGGGGGACAGAGCTGAATTAGTCATCGAGCTAGAATTTATGAAACACTACACATCCTGCTTATAAGAGTTGGCGGTTTTCTTGTTTTTTGTTTTTAACTTTTTATTTTATATTGGAACATAGCCAATTAACAATGTTGTGATAGTTTCGGGTGCACAGCAAAGGAACTCAGCCATACGTATACATGTATCCATTCTCCCCCAAACTCCCCTCCCATCCAGGCTGCCACATAACATTGAGCAGAGTTCCCTGTGCTATACAGTAGGTCCTTGTTAGTTACCCATTTTAAATATAGCAGTGTGTACATTTCAATCCCAAACTCCCTAACTCTCCCTTCTCCCTATCCTTCCCCCACTGATAACCATAAGTTTGTTAAGAGTTGGGGTTTAGAATAGATAACAAGGAGTAGGAACAAAAACCAAAAGCTGTGTACCTCCCTGTTTAGCAGGGGCTGTGCCCATGGCATGTAGGAAATAAACAAGGGAAACATTTGTCATGAACTCAGCTAAGTGCCCTTCCCTTGTGTTAAAAAATAATTATTGAGTTGAGGTGCAGGAAGATGCCATGACAGCTCTTTTAGTGTGGAACCAGCTTCCTCTTAAGAAGGGGAGTTAAGGTGGTATTGTTGCCATGACTTAGACTTTAGAGAAACTATTCTAAGAATGTCTGTTTCAAGGAAGAAACCACTTGGAGGCCAATGAATAGACCACCCTTGCTCAGATTTGTCCTACTTGTTGTCTGCAATGTTTATTTCTTTTTAAAAACCTGCTATTGTAAAGTATCTTAAGTACCTATTCCTATTCAAATGTTAATGACTAATTAAGTCACTCTTAAAATATTGCTATTCCCAGGGAAATTTTATTTAGCAGGGATGAAAACTTTAAGCTCAGTTCAATTCAGCAGATATCTTTTGAGTGCCTATTTTGTGTCAACCATTGTTTTGAGTATTGGGGTTACAGTGATAAATAAGATAGTCCCTGACTTAATGAATGCATTGTAGTAAAGGAAACAGACTCTAAAGCAGATACAGTACAATTTTGTATGATATATGCAACAGTGGAAGTATTTATTGAAACATTAATCAAATTCCTGATATATACTAGGTACCGAGCATACAAAGACCAACAAAAGCCAATCTCTCGTCTCAAAGTTGTTTGGGCGAGATAGACAATTTTAATACTGCATGGTAATTCTTTGATGGAATCAGATACGCAGAACTTTGAGAGCACAAAGGAAGTATTGTGTTTAAGGAATTAAATATAGTTGTGTGTGGTTAGATTATAAAGTACCAAGTACCAAATATCTCTAGGGACATTTTGGGTATCAGTAGAAAAACTGTTTTTCTACATGGCCCTGAAATCAAATGAAATTTATTATTGACACTGCTTGTCATTAACTACTTTATTCATAAAGCATTTATTGAGTGTGCCCACCTCATTAAAGAACTTTAAACCATATCAAATTAAGCCAAGTATTAACTAGAAACTAAAAGGAGGAGGGCTTCCTGTCACATAGCAAGCTTCCTTAACCAAATTTTCAATGCTAGCAGACCATGTTTTCCTCACCCTTTCTCACTGAATAAACAAGACAGCCATTTTCTGACTGAATCCCAAAGAGATTTTTTTTAAATAAGTAAAAACAAAAATACATACTTATATAGCCATTATTTACATAGAAAAAGTTAATTCATATTATTAAGTGAAAAAGCAGTTATAAAACAGTATACATAATTGGGTCATTTGTAGAGATGTGGAGGGACCTAGAGACTGTCATACAGAGTGAGGTAAGTCAGAAAGAGAAAAACAAATATCATATATTAATGCATATACGTGGAATCTAGAAAAATGGTACAGATGAACTGGTTTGCAAGGCAGAAGTAGAGACACAGATGTAGAGAACAAACGTATGGACACGAAGGGGGGAAAGTGGGGGTGGTGGTGTGATGAATTGGGCGATTGGAATTGACATGTATACACTAATATGTATAAAATAGATAACTAATAAAGAACCTGCTGTATAAAAAAATAAAAATTCAAAAAAACTGTATACATAATATACCATTTTTGCAAAAGAAAAAATTTATATATATACACACACACATACATATATAGATGTATGTATGCATAGATTAAAAACTATCCGGGGGACTTCCCTGGTGGTGCAGTGGTTAAGAATCTGCCTGCCAATGCAGGGGACACAGGTCCAAGCCCTGGTCCGGGAAGATCCCACATGCCGCGGAGCAGTTAAGCCTGTTCGCCACAACCACTGAGCCTGCGCTCTAGAGCCTGCGAGCCACAGCTACTGAAGCCCGCACACCTAGAGCCTGTGTTCCACACAGAGAAGCCACCACAATTAGAAGCCCGTGCACCACAACGAAGAGTAGCCCCCGCTCGCTGCAACTAGAGAAAGCCCGTGCACAGCAACGAAGACCCAGCGTAGCCACACACACACAAAAAAAACCTATCCAGAATATATCAAAATGTTAATCAGTATTTGTGGGTAGTGGCATTAATGGGAATATTAGTTTTCTATTGCTGCATAACAAGTAACCACAAACTTAATGGCTTAAAAGAATACCCAGTTATTAGTCACAGTTCTGTGGATCTGAAGTCCAGCAAGTTATGGTTGGGTTTTCTGCTTAGGGTATCATAGGCTACAATCAAGGTGTCAGCCAAGCTAAATTCTCATCTGGAAGCTCTGAGGGAAAATTCACTTCCAAGTTCATTCTTATTGACAGAATCCAGTTCCTTGCAGTAGTAGGACTGCGGTCCCATTTCCTTGCTGGCGGTCAGCCAGTGTCCACTCTCAGCTCCTAAAGGCCGTAAGGCCACATGCATTTCTTGCCACCTGGTCCTCTCCATCTTCAAGACAGCAATGAAACATTACATCCTTCTCATGCTTTAAATCTCTTGAGTTCATATCCTGCAAACAGCCAGAAAAAACTCTGCTTTATAAAGGTTTGGGACCACCAAGGTAATCTCCCAGTCTTGAGGTAGACTGATTTGGAACCATAATTACATCTGTAAAATCCCTTTATGGCAATACCTAGATGACTGAATCACTGGGAGAAGGTATTTGTATACCAGTGGCTGGAAATTTGGGGGGAGCTATCTTAGAATTCTGCCTACATCACTTTTTGGCCTTTTGGCTAAGATCAAGTGTAGAATTCTGCCTACCACAGATGGTGATCTTTATTTTTCTTTTACTTATACTTTCACATAACACATTGAACATACAATATTTCAGTGTTTTTCGGATTTGGGGTTTTGAGTTTTTAAGCTATATTTTGAACTCTTTATGCTAACAAATGTTGAATGTTTATGGATCTGTTTGGCTTATTATTTTCTTGGCCTGACTGCCATGTCTTCTTTATTTTTAGAAGCTATAAAACTCTAGACCAAGATGGACAGGCATTTGGTATCTAGTCTTACCTACATCCTAAGCAACTGTGGAACCTCAAGAAAATAATAATTCTTCCCAGTGTTCCTTGAAATAATACCACTAGTCCTAAGCTTTTAAAAAGAAGTCTAAGAAAAAGTGGGGTCATATATGTATAGTGGTTAAATCATAGGATGTAGAGTCATCCTGGTTATACCGCATGCATAACTTGGGCAAGTTACATATCCTCTGTGCCTCAGCTTTGTCATCTGGAAAATGAAGGAAATGATAGTACCTATTTCAGAGGATTGTTGGGAGGATTAAATGAGTTCCTATACATAACATACTTAGAGTAGTGCCCCGGAAGTGGTAAGGGTTCAATAAATGTTATCCTCTGTAATTGTTGTTGCTTAGGGATGAGAGAAATTTTACCTATCAGAAAGTTTAAAGACTTTATCCTGACTTTTCTGTTAACCTGATGTATGATCTTAGACAAGTCATAGAAATGTTTTGGTATTCTTTTCTTCATCCATAAAAGTATACATTTGGACTAGATTATCACTATGACTCCTAACAGTTTAGCTGATATAGTTGTTAGTGTTCCTTAAATAATAATGACATTAAAACTGTTACAAATAAGAGAATTCAGTAAGATAGCTAGATACAAAAATAATATATTATGTAGCTATTACTAAATTTATTATGTGCAAACACCAGTTGGAAGAGTCAATGCATGTATATAATGACTCCAGTAAAGGCGGTCAGTCTCTACATAATGGAGACTTCATTCACTGCTGTAATGCCAACATCTAAAACGGTCCACGTGATAGAAGCTCAGTAAACATTTGTAAGGTGAATTTCCTCAAGGGATTCTCAAGCTAGTGGGGAAGGCAGACAAGTAAGCATTTATAGTACACTATGGTAAGTCCTGTGAGAGAAGGAAAGGTGCTAAATGTTTCAAGTATTTCTGTTGGATTTTAGATTTTCTGTGTTTTGTTTTGCCCTCTTCAGCTCTGTTAGAACAAGGCAATAAACTGCGTAATGCCATGGTGATTTCTGCAATGAAATCAAGCCCAGATACTAGCATGTTGTTGGAAGAAGTTCATCCTTCTATGAATGAAGATTTTCTTAGAGCATCTACACAGTAAGTTACTGGATAAACGTGAACCCCAATAGTTAATTTCTTGGTAGTTGTTAGCATATGTTTTTTGTCAAGATATGGACTTAATAATCTTGGAAATGTTGAACAAGTAATTCTTAATGTGGTAGAAAAGAAGCCTAAACTAGGAGCTAAGATACCCAAAATCTAGACCTAGCACTGACACTTGCTAAATATGTAAATGGCTAAATTCTTAACTCTTTCTGAACCAGCATGCTTATATAAAAAATGGGTATATTCTCTCCTCCCTCTCTTACATAAATGAAATGAGATTCTAATATAGGAAAGGGCTTTGTAAATTGTGAAGTTTTATGTATATTTAAGGTGAAGGCTGAAGTATGTTAATATTCCATGTTCAATTAATTCTGATTTAGATTTTTCCCATATGTTAGCCACTGAAAAAGTATTTTTTTTTCATTCCTTAGAATCAAAGCCTTGTCTAGGAATCAATTTAAAGACCACATTGAAGATCACCTCCTCCCTCCAACTGAGAATACATTTTGGAAACATGACACAAAAGCTGATACCAGAGCCATACAGCTGCTATTGGGCAGGTAAGAGCTCTTAACTAGCTTTCTTTCCTTTTAAATTATTCCTCCAATTCATTGGGTACATTGTTAACAGATTTCTCTTCTTAAAGCAACACTTCCTTAGAATAACCAAGTCATCCCTTTGGTTATTCACTACCTACTAAATAAAAATCCAATCTTTAGCTTTTTATTCTTAGCTTCACTTACAGAATGGTCTCCAATCTACCTTTCCATTCTTATTTTTCATCTCTCTCCCCAACACCAAGGTTAGCTAGCAGGTTATAATGAAAAGAACATGGATTTTAAACAGACACAAGTTGAAATTTGAGGTCTGTCTCTTACTACCTATGTGGCCTGAACAATTAGGCAGGAAAAAAATATATAAGGGTTCCAAATTGGAAAGGAAGAAGTAAAACTATCTTTATTCACAGATGACATGATCTAGTATGTAAAAAAATCCTAGGGCTTCCCTGGTGGCGCAGTGGTTGAGGGTCCGCCTGCCAATGCAGGGGACGTGGGTTTGTGCCCCGGTCTGGGAGGATCCCACATGCTGCGGAGCGGCTAGGCCCGTGAGCCATGGCCGCTGGGCCTGTGCATCCGGAGCCTGTGCTCCACGACGGGAGGGGCCACGACAGTGAGAGGCCTGTGTACTGCAAAAAAAAAAATCCTAAAGAATCCTCTAAGAAACTATTAGAAATAATAAATAAATTCAGACAGATTGCAGGATACACGATCATTATATAAAAGTCAATTGTACTTTTATATACTTGCAATGAACAATCGAAAAGTAAAATTAAGGGAATTCCCTGGTGGTCCAGTGGTTAGGACTCTGTGCTTTCACTGCTGGGGCCTGGGTTCGATCCCTGGTCAAGGAACTAAGATCCTGCAAGCCACACAGCATGGCCAGAAGACCAATAATAAATAAATAAAATTAAGAAAAAATTCCATTTATAATAGCGTTGATAAGAATAAAATACTTAGGGATAAATTTAACTAAAGGAGTGTAAAACAACTCTGGAAACTACAAAACATTGTTGGAAGAAACTAAAGAAGATCTAAATAAATGGAAAAAACCCCATGTTCTTGATTCAATGCAATCCCTGTCAGAATCATGGCTGGCTTCTTTGTAGAAATTGAAAAGCTGATTATAAAATTACTGTGAAATTACAAGGGACCCAGAATAACCAAAAGAATCTTGAAAAAGAAAAAAATAGGATTCACACTTTGCTATTTTAAAACTTACTATAAGCCAGAGTAATCAAGTCATTTTAGTACTGGCATAAGGATAGACATATAAATAAATGGAATAGAATTGATAGTCTAGAAATAAACCCATGTGTTTATGGTCAGCTGATTTTCAACAAGAGTGTCAAGACCATTAAATGGGGAAAGAATTGTCTTTTCAACAAATGGTACTGGGACAGCTGGCTAGCCACATGGAAAAAATGAAATTGGACCCTTACCTCAAACCATATAAAAAAAATTAACTCATTATGGATCAGATAGCTAAATGGAAGAACGAAAACTATAAAATTCTTAGAAAACACAGAGGTAAATCTTTGTAACCTTGGATTTGGGAAAGTATTCTTAGATATGCATCAAAAACACAACCAACAACAATAAAAAATAGATAAGTAGATAAATTAGATTCAGTCAAAATTTAAAATGTGCTTCAAAGGATACTATTAAGAAAGTGAAAAGATCACAGAATGGAGGAAAATATTTACAAATTATATATCTGATAAAAGATTTATATCTAGACTATATAAGGAACTCAACAACTTAATAATTACGGCACAAATAGCCCAATTTAAAAGATGGACAAAGTATCTACATAGAGATTTCTCCAAAGAAGATAGTCAAATGGCTAATATGCACATAAAAGATGTCAACACCATTAGTTATCAGGAAAATGCAAATCAAAACTATAAAAAACTTCATACCCACTAGGATGGTTAGAATCAAAAAGTCAGATTAAGTGTTGGTGAGGATGTGGAAAATTTGGAACCCTCATACACTGTTAATAGCAGTGTAAAATGATGCAGCCACTTTGGCAGATAGTCTGTCAGTTCCTAAATTGCTACACATCAAGTTACCATATGACCCAGCAATTCAACTCCCTAAGTATATACCCAAGGAAAATGAACATATAAGTCCACACAAAAACATGTACATGAATTTACATAGTCATAATAGTCAAAAATGTCCATCAGCTGATTAGTGGATTGTTTTAAAGTGGTATATCCACACGGAGTATTATTTGGCCATAAAAAGGAATAAAGTACAGGTAACATGCTGCAGCATGGATGAACCTTGAAAACATCATGCTAAATGAAAGAAGCCAGTCACAAAAGAGTACATATTTTATGATTACATTTATATGAAAAGTACAAAATAGGCAAATCTCTAGAGACAGAAAGATTAGTGGTTCTTTAGGGCTGCGTGTGATGGATGGGGCGTAAGTGATGATAGGTCTTGAATACAGAGTTTCTTTTTGAGGTGACATAAGTGTTCTGAAATTGACTGTGGTGATGATTGTTCATATTTGTAAACATACTAAGAACTATTGAATTGCTCGCCTTAAATGGGTGAATTGTATGTTATGTGAATTATGTCTAAATAAAGCTGTTTAAAAAAAAAATAGGAATCAAGAATCCAGCACAGTGAATGAAAAAAAACTGCACCAAGATATACAATCATGAATTTTCAGAATAGTATAAATAGACAATCTTAAAAATGTCCAAAAAGAAAAAAAAATGCTTATGTATACAATATCAGGAATTGGAAAAACATCACTTATTCCATAGAGTTGACCAAAATGGAGACATAGGAGGCTTCTGAGCTCGCCTCCTCCCACAGATGCCCCAAATGTACAGCTGCACACAGAGCAGTTCCCTCTGAAAGAGATTGAGAAAGTAACTGACCAACTCCTACACATCAGAGGAATGGGAAAATATCATCAAATGAGTAGGAAAGTCTGAGAAACACTCTCACCATAAACCCCACCCCCAACACAGCACCATACAATCAGAAGGGAATCCCCAATTCCTAGCTTCTCCTTGAGGAGCAAAGGACTTGAACCCCACATCTAGCATTCCCAACTTTTAAGATTCTTACCAGAGAGATGAGCCCCCAAAACATAACGGGTGCAGGAGCACCCTCACCCTGACAGCTGTACACCTAGACCCAGCACAGAGGAAGCAGGCAAAAACACCCATCTCCCAGTTTCTCCCTGGAAGGTGCTGCTAGTGAGGGTCCAGCTTCTAATCAGCCTACATCTAGGTGTTGGCTGTGATCCTCCCCTTTGGGACACTAATGGGTCTTAACACACCCTCCACTACTGGGAGCCACTAAGAACAAAGAAGAAGGCTTAGAAAGTCACAAAAGCTTATGAGGCAACTAAGATCTTGGGCTGGACTGATCAATAAGGTTCATCCCTTACACAAGACCATTCTATCAAGGCTGAGATGGATGACGGTTTTATCTAATAAGCAGAAACCAACACAGAAAGGCAAGGAAAATAAAGAAACAGAGGAATATGTTCCAAAGAAAAAGACAGGATAAACATCCAAAAACAGATCTTAATGAAGCAGAGATAAGTAATTAACCTGATAGAGGGTTAAAAATAATGGTCATAAAGGTGTGCTTACTGAGGTCAGGAGAACAATGCATGAACCAAGTGAGAATTTCAACAAAGAGATAGAAAAAATTTTTAAGTACCAAACAAATCACAGAGCTGAAGAATACAATAACTGAAACGAAATATTCAGGAGGGGTTCAACAGCAGACTAGATCAATGGGAAGAAAGGATTAGCAGGCTCAAAGACAGGGCAGTGGAATGCAATCAAAGGAGCAAAAAGGAAAAATTTTTAAGTGAAGCAGTTAGATAGCTTAAGGGATGTTGGGGAACCAACAAACAGACCAATATACACATTATAAAGGCCCCAGAAGAAGAAGAGATAGAGAAAGGGGCAAAAAGCTTATTCATAGAAATAATGGGGACTTCCCTGGTGGTTCAGTGGCTAAGATTCCATGCTCCCAATGCAGGATGCCCGGGTTCGATCCCTGGTCAGGGAACTAGATCCCACATGCCACAACTAAGAGTTGACACATTCCACAACTAAGAGTTAGCAGGCTGCAACTAAGAGTTCACATGCTGCAACTAAAGATCCCGCATGCTGCAATGAAGGTTCCACATGCCACAACAAAGAAGATACCACGTGCCACAGCTAAGACCCAGTGCAGCCAAAAAAATAAATATTTTTTTAAGAAAAAGAAATATTCAAAGAAATAATGGCTGAAAACTTCCCTAACCTGGGAAACAGACATTCAGATCCAGGAAGCCCAGAGAGTTTCAAGTAAGACAACTCAAAGGAGACCCACACCAAGACATGTTATAATTAAATTGTCAAGTTACAAAGAAAGCATCTTAAGAACAGTAAGAGAAAACCAACTTGTTATGGACAAGGGAACCTCCATAAGATTTTCAGCAGATTTTTCAGCAGAAATCTTGCATACTAAAGGGGAGTGCAATGTTATATTCAAAGTGCTGAGAAAAAAGAACAGCCAAACAAGAATACTCTACCTGCCAAAGTTGTCCTTCAGAATTGAAGGAGAGAAAGAGTATTTTCCAAGCAAAAACTGAAGGAGTTCATCACCATTAGACCAACCTTCCATGAAATATTAAAGGGAGTTCTTCAAACTGAAACCAGAGGACACTAATTAGTAACAAGAAAACATGAAAGTATAAAACTCACTGATAAAGTTAAGTATACAGTTAAATTCAGAATACTCTATTACTCTAATGATGGTAGAGAAATCACAAATCTAGTATGAAGGTTAAAAGACAAACGTTATAAAAATAAATATGACTACAATAAGTTGTTAATGGACATACAGTGTAAAAAGATGCAAATTGTGACATCAAAAACTTAAAATATGGGGGGGGGAGGACCTTTGGTATGTGTTCAACGTTAAGTTATCACCTTAAAATAGACTATTATAAATGTAAGATGTTTTATGTAAGCCTCATGGTAACCACAGGGCAAAAGCCTATAGTGGATACACAAAGGAGAAAGAGAAAGGAAGCAAAACATACCACTACAGAAAGTCATCAAATCCTAAAGGAAGAGAGCAAGAAAGGAACAAAAGAATTACAAATCAACCAGGAAGCAATTACCAAAATGGTAGTAATAAGTTCACTCCTATCATTAATTACTTTAAATGTAGATGGACTCAATTCTCCAATCATAAGATAGAGAGTAGCTGAATGGATAAAAAAACAAGACCCAACTCTCTGCTGCCTACAGGAGACTCACTTCAGCTTTAAGGACACACACACGGAAAATGAAAGATGTTTCATGCGAGTGGAAACCAAAAGAGAGCGGGGGGGGGTTACCTATTCTTATATCAGAAAAAAATAGACTTTAAGCCAAAGACTATAACAAGATCAAGAAAGTCATTATATAATTATAGTTGGTCAATTCATCACAAGGATACAACAACTGTAAATATTTAGGTACCCACCCTAGGAGTACTTAAATATATAAAACAAATGTTAGTAGATCTGTAAGGTGAAGTAAACAGCAATACAGAGGACTTCACTTTTAACAATGAATAGATCATCAAAACAAAATCAGTAAGGAAACGGCGGGACTCAAATGGCACATTAAGTCAGATGTCCGTAACAGACATATACAGAACATTCCATCTAACAGCAGCAGGATACATACACTTCTCAAGCACGCATGGAACATTCTCCAGGAGAGATTATATGTTAGGCCACAAAAGAAGTCAATAAATTTAAGAAGATTGAAATATGAAGCATCCTTTCCGATTACAATGGTATAAAACTAAAAATCAATATCCAAAACTAGAAAATTGACAAATATGTACAGGTTAAACAACAGGCTCCTTGGCAACCAATGTGTCAAAGAAGAAATCAAATAAGAAATGTAAAAATATCATTTAAGACAAGGGGGAAAAAAACACAACATACCAAAACCTATGGAATGCAGCAAAAGCATATCTAAGAGGGAATTTTATAGCAGTAAACATGTACATTTAAGTGTATAACTGAATCACTTTGCTGTACACCCAAAAGTAACAACCTTGTTAATCAACTATGATCCAATATAAAATAAAAATTAAAAAAAAGAAACATGTAAGGTTTTGTAAGACATAACATGTAAGATAAAAAAATACATACATATATTAAGAAATAAACAGCTCAACTAAAAAACTAACTTTACACCTCAAGGGACTAGAAAAAAACAACAAACTAAGCCCAAAGTTAGCAGAAGGGAGGAAATAACAAAAATCAGAACAGAAATAACAAAGATCAGAGCAGAAATAAATGAAATAGAGACTAACAAGACAACAGAAAAGATCGATGAAACTAATAGCTGGTATTTTGAAAAGATAAAGTAGACAAACCATTAGCTGGACGTACTAAGATGAAAAGAGAGAGGACTTCAGTGGAATTATAAATGAAATAGGAGATATTATAACTGACATCACAGAAATACAAAGAATTGTAAGAGACTACTATGAAAAATTATACACTAACAAATTGCAAAACCTAAAAGAAATGGATAAGTTTATATCCAATTTACCAAAACTGAATCATAAAGAAACAGAAAAATCTGAACAGACTGATTACTAGCAAGGAGACTGAATCATAATTAAAAACCTCCCAACAAAATAATTCCAGGGCTTCCCTAGTGGTGCAGTGGTCAAGAATCTGCCTGCCAGTGCAGGGGACATGGGTTCGAGCCCTGGTCCGGGAAGATCCCACATGCCACAGAGCAACAAAGCCCGTGCGCCACAACTACTGAGCCTGTGCTCTGGAGGCCGCGAGCCACAAATACTGAGCCCTTGAGCCACAACTACTGAAGCCTGCACACCTAGAGCCTGTGCTTCACAACAAGAGAAGCCTGCGCACCGCAATGAAGAGTAGCCCCTGCTCACCGCAACTAGAGAAAGCCGGTGCACAGCAACGAAGGCCTAACACAGCCAAAAAGATAAATTAAATAAAATAAAATTCAACAAAAATTTAAGGTCCCGAAAACTCCAGTAGTGAATTCTACCAAACATTTAAAGAACTAATACAATCTTTCTCAAACTCTCCCAAAACACATAAGAGGAGGGAATGCTTCCAGATTCATTTTATGAGGCCAGCATTACTCTGACATTAAAGCCAGATAAAGACACTGTAAGGAAAAGAAAATCATAGGCCAATATCTCTTATGAACATAAATGGCAAAAATCCTCAACAAAATATTACCAAATCAGATTCAGCAATACATTAGAAGGATCATATGCCATCATCAAATGAAATTTGTTCCAGGGATGCAAAGATGGTTTGACATTTGCAAATCAATAAATATCATACACCGTATTAACAAAAAGAAGGATAAAAATCATGTGATCATCTCAATAGATGTGGAAAAGCATTTGACACAATTCAACACCATTCATGATAAAATCTCTCAACAAACTGGGTATAGAGGAAATGTACCTCAACATAACAAAGGCCATATGTGACAAGCCCACAACTAACATCATACTCAATGATGAAACACTGAAAGCTTTTCCTTTAAGATCAGGAATAAAAGAAAGATGCTCACTGTCACCACTTTTTTTTTTTTTTTTTTTTTTTGCGGTACGTGGGCCTCTCACTGTTGTGGCCTCTCCTGTTGCGGAGCACAGGCTCCGGACGCGCAGGCTCAGTGGCCATGGCCCATGGGCCTAGCTGCTCCGCGGCACGTGGGATCTTCCTGGACCGGGGCACGAACCCGCGTCCCCTGCATCGGCAGGCGGACTCTCAACCACTGCGCCACCAGGGAAGCCCTGTCACCACTTTTAATCAACACAGTACTGGAAGTCCCAGCCAGAGCAATTAGGCAAGAAAAAGAAATAAAAAGCATTCAGATTGGAAAAGAAGAAGTGAAACTGCCACTGTTTGTAGATGACATTAAACACTAAAGTCTCTATCGAAAAACTAGTTAGAATAAATGAATTCAGTAAAGTTGCAGGATACAAAATCAGTATATGAAAATCAGTTGCGTTTTTCTACGCCAACAATGAACTATCAGAAAGAGAAAGTAAGAAGACAGATCATTTACAATAGCATCAAAAAGAATCAGATACCTAGGTATAAGTTAAATCAAGGACATTAAAGACCTGTTTACTGAAAACTATAAGACATTGATGAAAGAAAATTGAAGAGAACACAAATAAATGAAAAGATATTCCATGTTCATGGATTGAGTTAATATTGTTAAAATGTCCATACTGGGCGTCCCTGGTGGCACAGTGGTTGAGAGTCCACCTGCCAATGCAGGGGACACGGGTTCATGCCCCGGTCCAGGAGGATCCCACGTGCCACGGAGCAGCTGGGCCCGTGAGCCATGGCCGCTGGGCCTGCACGTCCGGAGCCTGTGCTCTGCAGCGGGAGAAGCCACAACAGTGAGAGGCCCGCATACCGCAAAAAAAAAAAATGTCCATACTACCGAAAGCAATGTCTATTCAGTGCAATGTCTATAAAATTCCAGTGGCATTTTTCACAGAAATAGAAAAAAATGATCCTAAAATTTGTATAGGACCACAAATAGCCAAAACAATCTTAAAGAACAAAGCTGGAGGAATCACACTTCCTGATTTCAAAGTATAATCCAAAGCTATAGTAATCAGAATAGTATAGCGTTGGCATAAAAACAGACACGTAGATCAATGGAACAGAATAGAGAGCCCAGAAATAAACCCATGCATATATGGTCAATTAGTTTTTAACAAAGAGGCCAAGAATACTTAATAGAGAAAGGATGTTCTCTTCAATAAATATGGTTGGGAACAATGGACAACCACATGTAAAAGAATGAAACTGCATGGGTAGTAAGTCTGGAGGAACCAAGATGGCGGAGTAGAAAGACATGCTCTCAACTCCCTCTTGTGAGAACACCAGAATCATAACTAGCTGATGGACAATCATCGACAGAAAGACACTGGAACTCACCAAAAAAGATACCCCACATCCAAAGACAAAGGAGAAGCCACAATGAGACGGTAGGAGGGGCGAAATCATAGTAAAATCACATCCCATAACTGCTGAGTGGATGACTCACAGACTGGAGAACACTTATAACACAGAAGTCCACCCACTGGAGTGAAGGTTCAGAGCCCCACGTCAGGCTTCCCAATCTGGGGGTCCAGCAAAGGGAGGAGGAATTCCTAGAGAATCAGACTTTGAAGCCTAGTGGGATTTAATTGCCGGACTTTGAAAGGACTGGGGGAAACAGAGACTCCACTCTTGGAGGGCACACACAAAGTAGCGTGCACATCGGGACCAAGGGGAAGGAGCAGTAACCGCAGGGAAGACTGAACCAGACCTACCTGCCAGTGTTGGAGGGTCTCCTGCAGAGGTGGGGGGTGGCTGTGGCTCACCGTGGGGACGAGGACACTGGCAGCAGAAGTTCTGGGAAGTACTCCTTGGCGTGAGCCCTCCCAGAATCTGTCATTAGCCCCACCAAAGAGCCCAGGTAGGCTCCAGTGTTGGGTTGCCTCAGGCCAAACACCAACAGGGAGGGAACCCAGCCCCACCTATCAGCAGTCAAGCGGATCAAAGTTTTCCTGAGCTGTGCCCACCAGAGCAACAGTCAGCTCTACCCACCACCAGTCCCTCCCATCAGGAAACTTACACAAGCCTCTTAGATAGCCTCATCCACCAGAGGGCAGACAGCAGAAGCAAGAAGAACTACAATCCTGCAGCCTATGGAACAAAAAACACATTCACAGAAAGATAGACAATATGAAAAGGCAGAGGGCTATGTACCAGATGAAGGAACAAGATAAAACCCCAGAAAAACAGCTAAACGAAGTGGAGATAGGCAACCTTCCAGAAAAAAATTCAGAATAATGATAGTGAAGATGATCCAGGACCTGGGAAAAAGAATGGAGGCAAAGATCAAGAAGATTTAAGAAACGTTTAACAAAGACCTAGAAGAATTAAAGAACAAACAAACAGAGATGAACAATACAATAACTGAAATGAAAACTACACTAGAAGGAATCAATAGCAGAATAACTGAGGCAGAAAAACGCATAAGTGACGTGGAAGACGAATGGTGGAATTCACTGCTGCAGAACAGAATAAAGAAAAAGAATGAAAAGAAATGAAGACAGCCTAAGAGACCTCTGGGACAACATTAAACGCAACAGCATTCACATTATAGGGGTCCCAGAAGAAGAGAGAGAGAAAGGACTCGAAAAAATATTTGAAGAGATTATAGTCGAAAACTTCCCTAACATGGGAAGTGAAATAGCCACCCAAGTCCAGGAAGCACAGAGAGTCCCATACAGGGTAAACCCATGGAGAAACACTCCGAGACACATAGTAATCAAGTTGGAAAAAATTAAAGAAAAATTATTGAAAGCAGCCAGGGAAAAACAACAAATAACATACAAGGGAACTCCCATAAGGTTAACAGCTGATTTCTCAGCAGAAACTCTACAAGCCAGAAGGGAGTGGCATGACATATTTAAAGTGATGAAAGGGAAGAACCTACAACTAAGATTACTCTACCCAGCAAGGATCTCATTCAGATTCGATGGAGAAATCAAAAGCTTTACAGACAAGCAAAAGCTAAGAGAATTCAGCACCACCAAACCAACTCTACAACAAATGCTAAAGGAACTTCTCTAAGTGGGAAACACAAGGGAAGAAAAAGACCTACAAAAACAAACCCAAAACAATTAAGAAAATGGTCATAGGAACATAGTATAGATAATTACCTTAAATGTAAATGGATTAAATGCTCCAACCAAAAGACACAGGCTCGCTGAATGGATACAAAAACAAGACCCATAAATATATGCTGTCTACAAGAGACCTACTTCAGACCTAGGGACACATACAGACTGAAAGTGAGGGGATGGAAAAAGATATTCCATGCAAATGGAAATCAAAGGAAAGCTGGAGTAGCAATACTCATAACAGATAAAATAGACTTTAAAGAGTGTTACAAGAGACACAGGAGGACACTACATAATGATCAAGGGATCAATCCAAGAAGAAGATATAACAATTATAAATATATGTACACCCAACATAGGAGCACCTCAATACATAAGGCAACTGCTAACAGCTATAAAAGAGGAAATCGACAGTAACACAGTAATAGTGGGAGACTTTAACACCCCACTTACACCAATGGACAGATCATGCAAACAGAAAATTAGTAAGGAAACACAAGCTTTAAATGACCCAATAGACCAGAGAGATTTAATTGATATTTGTAGGACATTCCATCCAACAACAGCAGATTACACTTTCTTCTCAAGGATGCACAGAACATTCTCCAGGATAGATCACATCTTGGGTCACAAATCAAGCATCAGTAAATTTAAGAAAATTGAAATCATATCAAGCATCTTTTCTGACCACGACGCTATGAGATTAGAAATCAATTACAGGGAAAAAACATAAAAAACATGAACACACGTAGGCTAAACAATACGTTACTAAATAACCAAGAAATCATTGAAGAAATCAAAGAGGAAATCAAAAAATACCTAGAGACAAATGACAATGAAAGCACAACAATCCAAAACCTATGGGATGCAGCAAAAGCAGTTCTAAGAGGGAATTTTATAGCTATACAAACCTACCTCAAGAAACAAGAAAAATCTCAACTAAACAACCTAACCTTATACCTAAAGGAACTAGGGACAGAAGAACAAACAAAACCCAAAGTTAGCAGAAGGGAAGAATTCATAAATATCAGAGCAGAAATAAATGAAATAGAAACAAAGAAAAAAATAGCAAAGATCAATAAAACTAAAAGCTGGTTCTTTGAGAAGATAAACAAAATTGATAAACCATTAGCCAGAATCAAGAAAAAGGGAGAGGAGTCAAATCAATAAAATTAGAAATGAAAAAGGAGAAGTTACAACAGACACCGTAGAAATACAAAGCATCCTAAGAGACTACTACAACCAACTCTATGCCAATAAAATGGACAACCTGGAAGAAATGGACAAATTCTTAGAAAGGTATAACCTTCTAGACTGAACCAGGAGGAAGCAGAAAATATGAACAGACCAATCACAAGTAATGAAATTGAAACTGTGATTAAAAATCTTCCAACAAACAAAAGTCCAGGACCATATAGCTTCACAGGTGAATTCTATCAAACATTTAGAGAAGAGCTAACACCCATCCTTCTCAAACTCTTCCAAAGAATTGCAGAGGGAGGAACACTCTCAGACCCATTCTATGAGGCCACCATCACCCTGACCAAAACCAGACACAGATACTAGAAAAAAAGAAACTTACAGACCAATATCACTGATGAATATAGATGCAAAAATCCTCAACAGAATACTAGCAAACAGAATCCAACAACACATTAAAAGTATCATACACCATGATCAAGTGGGATTTATCCCAGGGATGCAAGGATTCTTCAATATATGCAAATCAATCAATGTGATACACCATATTAACAAATTGAAGAATAAAAACCATATGATCAGGGCTTCCCTGGTGGCGCAGTGGTTGAGAGTCTGCCGGCTGATGCAGGGGACGCGGGTTCGTGCCCGGGTCCGGGAAGTTCCCACATCCCGCGGAGCGGCCGGGCCCGTGAGCCATGGCCGCTGAGCCTGCACGTCTGGAGCCTGTGCTAGATTCGCAACGGGAGAGGCCACAACAATGAGAGGCCCGTGTACCGCAAAAAAAAATATATATATATGATCATCTCAAAGGATGCAGAAAAAGCTTTTGACAAAATTCAACACCCATTTATGATAAAAAAAAACTCTCCAGAAAGTGGGCATAGAGGGAACCTACCTCAACATAATAAAGGCCATATATGACAAACCCACAGCAAACATCATTCTCAATGGTGAAAAACTTAAAGCATTTCCTGTAAGATCAGGAACAAGACAACGATGTCCACTCTCACCACTATTATTCAACATAGTTTTGCAAGTCCTAGCCACGGCAATCAGAGAAGAAAAAAAAATAAAAGGAATACAAATTGGAAAAGAAGAAATAAAACTGCCACTGTTTGCAGATGACATGATACTGTATATAGAGAATCCTAAAAATGCCATCAGAAAACTACTAGAGCTAATCAATGAATTTGGTAAAGTTGCAGGATACAAAATTAATGCACAGAAGTCTCTTGCATTACTATACACTAATGATGAAAAATCTGAAAGACAAATTAAGGAAACACTCCCATTTACCACTGCAACAAAAAGAATAAAATACCTAGGAATAAACCTACCTAGGGAGACAAAAGACCTGTATGCAGAAAACTATAAGACACTGATGAAAGAAATTAAAGATGATACAAACAGATGGAGAGATATACCATGTTCTTGGATTGGAAGAATCCAAATTTTGAAAATGATTATACTACCCAAAGCAATCTACAGATTCAATGCAATCCCTATCAGATTACCAATAGCATTTTTTACAGAACTAGAAGAAAAAATCTTAAAATTTGTATGGAGACACAAAAGACCCCAAATAGCCAAAGCAGTCTTGAGGGAAAAAAGCGGAGCTGGAGGAATCAGACTCCCTGACTTCAGACTATACTACAGAGTTACAGTAATCAAGACAATATGGTACTGGCACAAAAACAGAGACAGAGAACAATGGAACAAGATAGAAAGCCCAGAGGTAAACCCCCACACCTATGGTCAACTAATCTATGACAAAAGAGGCAAGGATATACAATGGAGAAAAGACAGTCTCTTCAATAAGTGATGCTGGGAAAACTGGACAGCTACATGTAAAAGAATGAAATTAGAACACTCCCTAACACCATACACAAAAATAAACTCAAAATGGATTTGAGACCTAAATGTAAGACCGGACACTATAAAACTCTTAGAGGAAAACATAGGAAGAACACTCTTTGACATAAATCACAGCAAGATCTTTTTTGATCCACCACCTAGAGTAATGGAAATAAAAACAAAAATAAACAAATGGGACCTAATGAAACTTCAAAGCTTTTGCACAGCAAAGGAAACCATAAACAAGATGAAAAGACAACCCACAGAATGGGAGGAAATATTTGCAAATGAATCAGTTTACAAAGGATTAATCTCCAAAATATATAAACAGCTCATGCAGCTCAATATTAAAGAAACAAACAACCCAATCCAAAAATGGGCAGAAGACCTAAATAGACATTCTCCAAAGAAGACATACAGATGGCCAAGAAGCACATGATAAGATGCTCAACATCACTAATTATTAGAGAAATGCAAATCAAAACTACAGTGAGGTATCACCTCACACCAGTTAGAATGGGCATCATCAGAAAATCTACAAACAACAAATGCTGGAGAGGGTGTGGAGAAAAGGGAACCCTCTTGCACTGTTGGTGGGAATGTAAATTGATATAGCCTCTATGGAGAACAGTATGGAGTTCCTTAAAAAACTAAAAATAGAATTACCATATGATCCAGCAGTCCCACTACTGGGCATATACCCAGAGAAAACCATAATTCAAAAAGACACATGCACCCCAATGTTCATTGCAGCACTATTTACCATAGCCAGGTCATGGAATCCACCTAAATGCACATCGACAGATGAATGGATAAAGAAGAAGTGGTACATATATACAATGGAATATTACTCAGCCATAAAAAGGAACGATATTCGGTCATTTGTTGAGACATGGATGGATCTAGAGACTGTTATACAGAGTGAAGTAAGTCAGAAAGAGAAAAACAAATATCGTATATTAACGCATGTATATGGAACAAAAAAAAAAAATGGAACAGATGAACCGGTTTGCAGGCCAGAAATTGAGACACAGATGTAGAGAACAAACATATGGACACCAAGGGGAGAAAGCTGGAGGGGATGGGGATGCTGGTGTGATGAATTGGGCGATTGGGATTGACATGTGTACACTGATGTGTATAAAATGGATGACTAATAAGAATCTGCTGTTTAAAAAAATAAGTAAAATTAAATTAAAAAATTACAAAAAACAAAAAACCGACTAATACTAAACTTTCTTTGGGTTATTTGTATGGAAATATGTTAATATAAATGTTTCAGACATTACATGAAATTCCTAAAAATCTTATATGTTCTCATATAATGTTATAAGTCATCATTCTAGTTATTATTTTAAAATGTATATCTCAGAAATAACTAAATTTCCTTGTCAATTGCATTATTATGAACTTTCGTGAAATCTTTAACTGTGGTCATTTTTAAGTCTTTTGTCATTTACAGACAGTTCTGGGTGTAGTCTCATGCTTTTGCAAAAATGTTCCTATAAAAGGGTTTCATCTTCAAGGAATTCATGGAAAAGACTGTGACAAGCACAGGTTTCTGGTAACCAACTTACTGCTGAACTGAATGTATAAGCATTTTCAGAACTCTAATGGAAAACTGATGAATTCATAAAAGTGCTAACCAAAGATCAAGATGAAAAAAAAATTAATTACATGGGACTGAGTGAACTGATGAGGATGATTATAATTTTTGTGACTTTCTGTTTGAATAAAAAAATTTAAAAATAAAATTTAAAAATAAATCCAAAAAAAAAGAATGAAACTGGACACTGTTTTACACTGTACACAGAAATCAACTCAAAATGGATTAAAGACTTGAGCATGGACCTGAAACCATAAAACTCCTGAAAGAAAACATAGCGGGGTAAGCTCCTTGACATTGGTCTTGTCAATAATTTTTTGGACTTGACACCAAAATCAAAGGGAACAAAAGCAAAAATAAGTAAGTGGGACCACATGAAACTAAAACACAGCAAAGAAAACCATCAACAAAATGCAAAGGCAGAAAATATTTGCAAACCACGTATCTGATATGGGGTTGATATCCAAAATATACAAGGAATTTATACAACTCTATAGTAAAAAAAAAACAAACAAATAGCCCAATTAAAAATTGGGCAAAAGACCTAAATAGACCTTTTTTCCAAAGAAGACATACAAATGGCCAAGAGGTACAAGAAAATGTGCTCAACATCATTAATCATCAGGGAACTGCACATCAAAACCATAATGAGATATCACGTCACACCTATTAAAATGTCTGTTACAAAAAGAAAAGAGATAACAAATGCTGGTGAGAATTTGGAGAAAAAGAAAACCCTGTACACTGTCATTGGGAATGTAAGCTGGTATAGTCACTATGGAGAACAGTATGGAGGTTCCTCCAGAAATTAAGAATAGAACTTCCATATGACCCAGCAATCCCAATTCTGGTTGTATATACAAAGGAAATGAAATCATTGTCTGTTTTTTTTTTTGAAATTTAAAAAAACATTTATTTTATATTGGAGTATAGTTGATTTACAATGTTGTGTTTCAGGTGTACAGCAAAGTGGTTTTGTTATACATATACATATATCTATTCTTTTTTAGATTCTTTTCCCATATAGATTATTACAGAGTATTGAGTAGAGTTCCCTGTGCTATACAGTAGGTCCTTGTTGTTTATCTTTTTTTTTTATTGGAGTATAGTTGCTTTACAATGTTGTGTTAGTTTCTGCTGTACAGCAAAGTGAATTAGTTATATATATACATATATCCACTGTTGTATAGATTTCCTTCTCATTAGGTCACCACAGAGCATTGAGTAGAGCTCCCTGTGCTATACAGTAGGTTCTCATTAATTATCTATTTTATATATAGCAGTGTATGTATGTCAATCCAGTCTCCCAATTCATCCCACCCCCCCATCCCCCCTTGGTAACCAGAAGTTTATTTTCTATTCTGTAACTCTCTTTCTGATTTGCCAATAAGTTCATCTGAACCGTTTTTCTAGATTCCACATATAAGCAATATTATACGATGTTTGGCTTTCTCTTTCTGACTTACTTCACTCTGTATGACAATCTCTAGGTCCACCCATGTCACTGCAGATGTCATTATTCATTCCTTTTTATGGCTGAGTAATATTCCATTGTATATATGTACCACATCTTTATCCATTCCTCTGTTGATGGACGTTTAGTTTGCTTGAAATCATTATGTTGATGAGATATTTGTACTCCCATGTTCATTGCAGCATTATACATAATAGCCAAGGTATGGAAACAACCTAAGTGTCTATCAGTGGATGAATGGATCAAGAAAATATGGAATGAATATTATTCAGCCTTAACAAAGAAGGAAATCCTGTCATTTGTGACAACATGGATGAACCAGGAGAGCATTATGCTAAGCAAAATAAGCCAGACAGAGAAATACTACATGGTGTCACTTATATGTGGAATCAAAAATAAAGTCAAATTTATTGAAACATTATCAAAAAGTGGTTTCTGGGGGTTGGAGAAAATAGGGAGGGGTTGGTAAAATAGTACAAATTTTCAGTTATAAGAATAATAAGGTCTGAGGATCTAGTTATAATGTGACTATAGTTGATAACACTGTATTGCATAACTGAAATTTACTGAGAGAGTAGAACTTAAATGTTCTCACAAGAAAATAAAAAGGGAAGGAAAGAAGGAAGGAAGAAAGAAGGGAAAAGGAAATATGTGAGGTGATAGGTGCATTAATTAACTCAATGAGAGGAATTCTTTCACAATGTATATCAAGTCATCAATTGTACACTTTTAATATGTTACAATTTTATTTGTCAATTATACCTCAATAAAGCCAGAAATAAAAAAGAGTTTTCTTCCAGCTCCATGGAAGACAGTGGAGAATTGCTTTCAGGATTCTGAAAATTCTTTTTTTTTTTAATATTTATTTATTTATTCTTTTTTGTTTGTTTGTTTAGGCTGTGCCAGGTCTTAGTTGCAGCATGTGGGATCTTTGTTGTGGCGTGCGGGATCTTCATTGCAGAATGTTTAGTTGCAGCATGTGGACTTCTTAGTTGTGGCATGCGAACTCTTAGTTGCGGCATGCATGTGGGATCTAGTTCCCCAACCAGGGATTGAACCCGGGCCCCCTGTACTGGGAGCATGGAGTCTTACCCACTGGACCACAAGGAAAGTCCCAGGATTCTGAAAATTCTTAATTGTTGACCTCAAATTCCGTTTCCAATCAATCATGTGTGAGGGTAGAGTAAAAATATCTTCATACATGCAGGGACTCGAAAGATTGCCTCTCTTGCACTAGTTCTCAGGGAACCATAGGGTATTCTCTACAACAAAGAGAATATAGGAATAAAGAGCAAGGCATGGAGTCCAAGAAGTAGGGGATGTAACAGAGAAGAAAGAGAAGAGGAGCTTTATGGCCTGTGTCATATTTTGAGAGCGAACACTTCTATGGAAGCAGGACAGGGCTTCAGTAGGGATATTTCTAAGGAGGGGAAAGGGTAGGTGGAAGCACATTGCTCCTGTGTTTGAGCAGAATGAGAAGAAATCTGTCCGTTCTCTTGGAGAGTTCAATAATGAAATAGTAATAGGCACGTAGAAAACTAAGTAAATGAAAGTTAAGACAGTTATTAAAACAAGGAAAACTAGAAGTCGTAAAGAAAGTATAGTAAATTATACTTGGCTCTGATATGATGTTAACCCTGAAGATTAACAACAAAAAATTGTAATATAAATTGAGAAGATGGGGGAAAGGGAAATCTGTTTCCAAGAATAATGGTATAAGAGAGTGGATCCTTCATTTTTCATGCTAGAAAGTCCATAAATCATTTAGAAAAGTGAAAAGTGAAAAATCAGAAAATAGCAATACACATGTGTTACTTAGAAATATGAAGGTAAATACCAGAAGAAACATCTTAAGGAGCTGAAAGTGATTCTAAGGAGGCAGGCAGCTACTGATTTTCATTATGTCTTGGTAGTCCTATTTGACTTTTAAAATAGGTATGTGTAGGGACTTCCTGGTGGTCCAGTGGGTAAGACCTGGGGCTCCCAGTGCAGGGGGCCCGGGTTCAATCCCTGGTCGGGGAACTAGATCCCGTATGCATGCCGCAACAAAGAAGTCTGCATGCTGCAGACTAAGACCCGGCGTAGCCAAAATAAATAAATTTATTTTTAAATAAAAATATAAAATAGGTACATGTGTTCTTTGATTAAAACATGATTAAAAAGAAAAAGAAGGAAGTTCTGAGAATGGACTTGTCTTGTAGCCAAAGAATACAGACAAATTCCAACCCTTCCCAGACCCTTTTTCTTTTACTTTTATATCTCCTGCCCTCCCAACAGGAACCCCAGGCCTCTGGCCTGTGCAAAATATTTCTGACCTCTCCCAGTTTCTGGTTATAAGTATGTCCTAAATATTGCATGGAGGGAAATGGCATGCCTTTTTCTGTGTCAAAGACAGAAGAATAAATTCAAAGAAATGTTAATTTTGGGGGGGAAAAAGGGTAGAGGACTATATACTGAACAGAATTCATAAATTTAAGGGTGTGCAAAGAGGGGAGAAAAGCAACTGGTGTGGGGGGGTGCTGGGGAGGGGGTTGGGAAGGGGAACCATAAGTGGCAAATGAGAATTGTGTAGAATACCAAGAAGTCGAGCTTCAAAAAGGAGCAGTGCTCTCAAGCTGCAGAGAAGCTGTGTGGATTGGGAAGTTGTTAGTTGGATTGTGGCAGTTAGGAAGTTGTTCTTGACCTTTCAGAGAGAGATTACTATAGATCAGTGGTTCTCAACTGGAGGGCAGTTCTCCCCTACCCCCACCCCATGAGACATTTGGTAATGTCTGGAGATACTTTGGATTGTCACACCTGGAGGAGTGCTACTGGCTTCTGATGAGTAGGGTCCAGGGATCAAAAATGCACAGAGTAGCTCCCAGTGACAATGAATTATCTGACCCAACATGTCAGTAGTGCTAAGGTTGAGAAACTCTGCTATAAATTAAGGAAAGGTGAAGAAAGGAACATTTATTGAGCATCTATTTGTTGAGCATTTCTTTGTTCCAAGAATTATAGGAACATGATCTAATTTGAAGGTAGTGATCACGTGTTTTGGGGAAACTACAGAAGGGAAAAAAAGTATAGTAGCTAGCTTGAAAGGGAAGCAAAGTTGAAAGAATAATTGAAATGCTTAGCACAGTGTTTGGCATATATTAAGTACTTAATAAATATTGTTTTTATTATTAATAACATGTTCATTAAGAATCAGTAAGTTCATTTACAGATGTTCATTAAGTGCTAGTTACTATAGGAGAAACAAAAATGAATGAAATATACACGTATTTGTATGCTTATGTTTCTTATTAGTTTACAAACTCTTTATAACTAGAGTATCTGTTTTACTTATTTCTCTATCCCACATAGAACTAATCTTGCCATAATTAACCTAAATACACATATTTTTGCTTAATAGAAGGCATATTTATGAATTAGCCATTCTTCACAAAAACAGTATATAACATTTAACTCATTGAATTATAGTTAATTCTTTGCCTTTTTTCCTCCCTACTAGACCATAAGCAGCACAAGAGTAGAACAAGTTAGGTTAGCCATCTCTGTAGCATTCAGGACCTAACACCATGCCTGGCACATAATAGTTACCCACTAAAATGTTTGTTAAATAAATGAATGCGATCACAATCACTGTCAGTAGTGTATTTTTTGAATGCTAGCTGTTGACACCCCAGAGGAGGGGGAATATACTATGAAACTATTTATCAGATAATCTTCTGTTTAATGTAAGTCTTCTGTTTAACATATTTTCTTCCACATTTAGAACTTCAAAGCGTTTAATAAGAAAAAGAATAGCTCAGCTGAAACTTCTCTTAAAGTCCTGCTTTGTTTTTCTTATCTCTGCAGTGCCGAATTATCCCAAGGTCGTTACTGGGACGGACTAGGCTCTCCTCCAGATTCCCCATCTCCTGGGAGTGATGTGTATTGCAGCAGTGAGCCCAGTGACCCTCAGTATGACCAGAGTCTCCTGGAGAACTTGTTTTACACAGCACCCGTAAGTCACTGAATCTGAAACTTTAGGAATTGGAGAACAAGAGTATTAATAATATTAGTGAGTGTAGGCATGTTACCACTTGCCAGACAGAAAGCTATCCATTTTACATACCTTATTTAATTATAATCACAATCTGAAGAGGAGAGTATTATCCTCGTTTTACAGATGAGGAGATAAGCCTACTAAGATTAATTATTTTGTCCAAGGACACATCATAGCAAGTAAGTGTTAGAGCCAGGATTCAAATTCAAGTTTACCTGAGTCCAAAGCCTATAATCTTAATATATTATGTGGCTTCCTAAGAGCTCTTTCAAGGAAGAGCTAATGTAGGTATACCCTCAGAACCACCCTTGACTGGTATCTTTTCAGATACAGATGTTCCAGAAACACCTCTACTCATGGTGGACAAATACCTCTACTGACCCTTAAGACAGAACATTCTCTTTTCAGGCAGTTTTAGCATTTTCAAAGTTCTTTCTTATGTCAAGCCGTATGTTCTATTCATTGGTTTAGCATCTTCTAGAGTGTATACAAAATGAGTTCATTCACTGTTCCACAAATAATCATATTTGTGAAGATTGCTGTCATATTCCCTATTTTCTTTTTCTCCAGGTCAGCAAAGATACCTGAAATACAGTGTAGTTTATACCAGCTCAGTGGAAAAGCAATGAGGGTGACCAGGGTGCAGAAGAAGCAGGGAGGACTTTTACATGAGATTGTCAGGAAGGAGCATCATGAGGGATAAGGGATTTTAACTGAGACTTGAAAAGTAGTGTTCAGAGAGATAAACGATATGAAATAGGAATAGAAAGAATGACCTGTTTAGAGAAGCAGTTTGTGTACTACAAGGCATCTAATTTGACTGGGTAAGAATTCGTGTGGAAGAGACATTGACGAGGCAGGCTAGCGCATTATAAGCAGTCTGTAACAGCATTTGAATGTCGAGTGAGGAGGAAATGACATGACTGAAATAGTGTTCTAGGAATGTTAAACTGGCAGTGATGTAGGAGGTCAACTGTGGGGAGAATAATGGGAGCAGATAGGAAGCCATTGGGTTATTGGAGGTGTGAGACAGAGAGAGAGAGAGAGAGAGCATGCCAGAATGAGAGTGGCAGCAGTGGGATTGGAAAGGAGGAGATGGACTTAAAAGACACTGTGAATTGTTAGGATTTAATGACTTTCTACCTTAAAAGTCATCACTGATACTGTGTTACCTGTAGGAGAAAAGAGAAAGGGAACTTATATTTAGTACACATTTTCTGTGTGCCAGGGAATTTACGTTACCTGTTATTTATTAAGTACTGTGCCAAATGTTTTAAGTTCATTATTTCATTTAATTCTTTTACTAGCCCCATGAGATAGTGTTATCCTTTTACATATCATGAAATAAAAGCTTAGAGACATTAATTACTAGTAGTTAGGCAGAACTAGAATTCTTACCCTAGTCTGTCTGGCAAAAAGCCCATGTTGTTCCCACTAGACCACACCATCTCCTAAGTCTTGAGCATAGCATTAGAATCTGATCTTGACTTGACCTCCCTAACCTCATCTCCCACTTTTGCCCTGTAACCACTGGAGACTCCAGTCATACTGATTGTCTCACAGTCTAGCTTTTTCCATCCCCATATCTCTTGCTCATACTGGTCCTTCTACTTGTTGAAGGATGTTGAAATGCCCTTATACATCTGGTAAACTTCTCTTCATTCTTTAAAAATCAACTCATCACCTCTATGAAGAAACCATCCCAGACTCCTCTAAGCAGAGTTTGTTGCCTGAATGTCCACAATATCCTGCACATACCTCTCTTACAGCCCTTATGTTGTATGATACAGTTCCTCATGAACAAAAACATGTCTTCATTATCTTTTTATTACCTGTAAAACAAAGGCCTGATAGAATTTTGAGTACTCAGTGAATTCTTAGTGAATAAACGAATGAATGTGTGAATGGTACTAAGTAATCCCCCATGCTATCTGAACAAAATAATTTTAGAAAATGTTTGTTTACTGGAAGAAGGAGTGAACCAATTGGCCTTGAGGCACTGGGAAGACCAAGGAGTTAGAATGCTCATGTCCTTCCCTGGGGTCAGTGTTTAATGTTCTTAATATTGAATAACATCCACAGCTTAGAAATTCAGCATTACCTTGTGGTTTTGTTTCCTGAAATTATGAGCTTTTGAACAACCTGGTTATATTTACTCTAATTTTCTTCAGGCTGTGAACCCATCTAGCTTTTGATCACCTTGTCAAAACCATTTTTAGAAGCTGCCACTTAACAAAGAAAAACTTAAGTGCAAAAAGCTTTGTAATTTCACCTTGGAAAAGTTACATTGCCTCCTAGAAGGACATTCTGATCATGCCTATTTAACTATTAATTTGTTACCCTTATGACAGGTCAATACGTTATATACCCTGAGATGCTGAGAAAAGGGAGTTGGAGGTGATAAGCTTAAAACTACTTTGGATTGGTCTCCTGCATTTATAACAAAAATATTTTTTTTTTAATTGGAGCCAAATAACTGTAACGCTGTCTTCTTATTTTGCATTTGTGTTAGAGCTGATTAGTCAATTTCAGCTGCCTTTTCTCACGATAAAATTACCGGGGGTTTACCCACTGGTTCTGCCATTACGAAAATTTGTGACATATAATAAACAGTTCATCTTAGCAAGATTAAAAGCAGAATGAATCATTAGAAGTATAGAGTGCTGAAAAAAAGTAGAATCTTTAGGGCTTCCCTGGTGGCACAGTGGTTGAGAGTCCGCCTGCCGATGCAGGGGACACGGGTTCGTGCCCTGGTCTGGGAAGATCTCACATGCCGCGGAGCAGCTAGGCCCGTGAGCCATGGCCGCTGAGCCTGCGTGTCCGGAGCCTGTGCTGCGTAACGGGAGAGGCCACAACAGTGAGAGGCCCGTGTACCGAAAAAAAAAAATTGAGATGGGGACACCTTACAGGAATGTACTAAGGATTAGAAATACACATGCAGCATTTAACATAGTACCAGATACATAGAAGGCAGTCAGTAAATAGTGGTTGTTATTACTTTTGAGGATTCAAAAGAAGAATCTATTTTCATTTATTTTCTTTGAACTGAACTTGTAGGTTATTTTTGTGAACTTCATATTATTTTTATATAGCCAGGAGAAACAGGATTATCTTCCTGGTGTCAGTTATCTCTTTTGATTACTACTTTTAGAGAAATGTTTTCATTACCACTATCCCCAAAGCAGTTATCTTTTAATGCCTCTCTTTTTGTTTCTTCCCCCCATAGAAATCTGATACCAGTGTCAGTGATGTCTTCAGTGGAGATGATGATGTTGTCCCTTCTAAAAAAATGAGCCAGTCAAAAGCTCTTGCCAGATCTTCTAAGGTTCTAGAGTCAAATGATCATAAGTTGAAGAAGAAGGCGGTGGGCAAGAAAAATAGGTGAGCCTCTTTATGAATGCTTGTTTAGAGTCAAAAGCAAAGGAAGATTATTTTCACAAGATCTCTTCAAGTGAAATCACCTGTGTTTGCCAATACTGTCAGACTGGTTGAGTTACAGTAACTCATTAAGTATTGCAGTCCTTAAACATGCAATAACATGAAAAGATGGATGTGATAAAATAATTAAGGGAGAAAGCAGAATTCTAAGTTGTATGTGTGCTCTGTTACACTTAATGTAGAAAATATGCATAAAGAAAGCAAATGAAAAGGAATACACAAAAGTGATGATAGTAGTTATATTAAAGTAGTGAATAACTGAAGTAAAGTCTGTATCCCTTGTTGAAAACCTAATTCTGTTATATCAGTTTCTGTACTTGTGTGGAGATAATAAGCCTTTGGATTACAAGAATGTTTTTACTTTTTTTTTTTTTTTGGCTGCATGGGTCTTAGTTGTGGCACACGGGATCTTTGTTGCCGCATGTGGGATCTTTGTTGTGGGATCTTTAGTTGCGGCATGCAGCATCTAGTTCCCTGACCAGGGATCAAATGCGGTCCCCCTGCATTGGGAGCGTGGAGTCTTAACCACTGGACCACCAGGGAAGTCCCTGTTTTTACATTTTTTGAGATTTCTTTCATGTAGATTAGGACCAGAATTATGATGATTAAAGCCATTTCCCAATCTTTGATAACCTGTGAATTAAGATGCCTGCTGCCTTTCCTCCTTCCTCCTCTTGCCTGTACCAACTAGATCGTTTCATATTTGGCTTCTTACCATCTGCCTCACTGTCTATATGAACTCCTTTCAGAAACTTGATTGAACAACAGATGCTATCAGAAACTCCAGAAGATGCCCAAGTGATGACACTAAGTGTGGATAGACTGGCCCTTCTGGGTAGAACACATTCAGTCAGAATCATCATCGAAACAATGGGAGTTCCTCCAGATAGTCTCCAGGAGACCCCTGGCAAAAAAAGCTTTCCTGGGAGACTACCTAAGCTGACAACAAAAAAGCGGTATGTCTCTAACATGGGAAAACTAAATTTGACATTTCTGGAAAGTGTGTCTGGTAGTAATAATAAATAATTACATAGTACTTTATGATTTGTAAAGTGCTTTCATATGCTTCATTCAATCAACAAAAATGTACTGAATCCCCCACTAGGTCCCAAGCATTAAAAGTATGAGAATAAAGAAAATTAAGACCCAGGCTCCATTCTTCCATGCCTTACAGTCAACAGGAGAGAGAAACATTTAAATGGCTGTCTCTTGGGTTGGCCAAAAAGTTCGTTCGGGTTTTTGTAAGATGTTACAGAAAAGCCCGAACAAACTCTTAGGCCAACCCAATATGATAGGGCTTTAGGGGCCAAAAGAGATGTTTTATATGAAAAGTGCTGTGGGAACGCAAGACTGGTAAAGGCTTTGAAAAGAGCAGGTCGGTCCTCTGAGGACCTGAGGTTCTAAAAATAGGGCCTTGAAAGATATGTAGGATTTATCAGAGAGAAAATACGTTTATTATTTGGTTTGTTTTTTAATTACTTTTCTTGTTTCGACTTTTTAGCACCTTCTTTGTGGAATATCACTTTCCTATGGGCTTTTCCAAAAACGGATTGACAAAGACAGCTTTGATCACTGAGGTGGTTCGACTCGCATCCAGTAAAATTACAGATGGAAGTAAGAGAGAACTTGATTTCTGCTCCTTAGATATTTTGGCTTTGGAAGAATTTTTGAATCCCTAATTATTCATATACTCCTGTATTATCATAGAATCTTAGAGGCAGAAAGAATTTTGAAGTAAATCTAATTCCTTTACTTTACAAGTGAGGAAACTGGTCCAGAGGTGCTATGAGTATTCTGATGCAAGGCAGAAAGGCAGTGACATAGCTGAAACTGTAACTCAGAACTCCTGATGCTTAGATCATGTTCTTTCAACTATTGACGTTTTTCTTTTCTTCCCTTTTTAAAAATAGCTTTATCAAGGTATAACTCACATACCATACAATTCACCCATTTGAAGTATACAACTCAATGATTTTTAATGTGTTCATAGGTTGTGTAACCATCACCACAATCTAATTTTAGAACATTTTCATCCCCCCTAAAAGAAATCCCGTACTTATTAGCATTCTTTCCTCATTTCTCTCTTTGCCCCCTTTCACTAAGCAGCTACTAATCTACTTTCTGTCTCTCTCAATTTTCCCATCCTGGACATTTCATATAAATGGAATCATATAATATGTGATATTTGTGACTGGCTTTTTGGACTTACTGTAATATTTTCAACTTTTAATATTTAAGTTTTCAATATTTCGCTATTAAAGACAGTGCTTCAGTGAATAATCTTGCACATGTATCATTTCTCATTTGATGTGAGTATATCCAGCACAAGCATTTAAAATAAATACTTATTTACCCTTAAAAACAGCACCTAAATAATTTAATATACTCTTTTACTAGAGTACATTGTTTCACTTTCCCCATCACCATAAGGAAGAATTAGGGCATTTAAAATTTTTCATATTTTTATTTTCTGTATGCTTAAATTATCGATAGCAACAGAAGGTGCTCTGGAGGTTTGTTAAAAGCATTCGAGAATGTATACTTGATTCTGCTGGCTGAAGTCAGTCAGTGTGTTTGAGGAGCTTTAATGCAATTAAACTGTTTTTATCAAACCCCAATACAAAGAAAAATGTTGGATTCTTTTCTCAGGTCTTCCCCATTTACCTCCTTCTACCTACAGGACATTTATGAGTTCCTTAAAACTTCTCTGAGCCTCAGATTCCCCATCTGTAAAATGGAGGTACAGCAAGGACAAGCACGGTTCTGATATGCACGAGTTTCAGTTAACATAGTATCTACAAAGCAAGAACTGCCTGTATTACACAGGGGCTTAATGGACAGTCAAATGGGATAATGAATGTAAAAGCATTAAACTCTAAAGTTGTATGTAACTAATACTAGCTCACATTTATTGGGCACTAAATTATGTGTCAAGAACTCTACTCAGTGTTTTATATACATTAATCATGTAATCTTTTAAAACACATACACACACACACACACAGATGAAGAAAGAGGAAGCTGAGACATATATCAGTTAAGTAACTTGTCTAAGATAACACAACTGGTTTATGGTAGAACTAGAATTTGAACTAGAACATTTTTGATTCCAAATCATTGTGCTTTTCATCTATATTGCTTCTCATGCATTATTATTATTATTATTATTGGCCACAGCGATTGAGTTCTCCCTTTGTCCTTCTGGGAAAGATAGTATGGGACATGTGGAATAAGCATCAAGCCAGGAATTGGAAGAGTTCTAGTTCTGGTTATACCACACACTTAATCGTGTGACCCTAGACACAATGACTTTTCATCTCTGGGCCTTTCTTAACAATATAATATGGAATGGACAAGTTATTTTCAGGATCCCTTCCAGCACTTTAAAAAAGTCTGCTTTGGCATATTGTTAGCAATTTATTTACATGAATTTCTTCTTCCATTATTGCCTTAACTTATTTTTTAAAAAATGAGCTTAAGAACAGAGAATTATATGACAAATACAATAATATAGTACCAAAACATACTTAAGTAATAAGGAGAAATCTGAGTAACACCAGGTTGAAATACAGTTCTGTTTGTACATAAAAGATTTTATAGTGTTTTAAAGTGCTTTTTTATCTGTTACCTCAGTTGATCCTCTCAGCACACCACTGAGGTGTAGGTGTTGTCTTACTTCTCTTTCCGTGGTGGGATAAGCAGGTAAACTGGTCTAGTGGGTGTGCGCTTGCTGGGCCCAGACCTTTTGTTAACAGTTCCTGTGGATGGATCCAGATAGCAAGACCTAGATCCTGTCCATGAGTACCTAAAGAAATAAAAAGAGTCAAGAAGTAAGATGGCAAGGATAGAGATCAGTAGGTCAAATGGGCAGTTTGAATGAATATCAGAGATAGTGGATTCTCTGTAACTGGGCCTTTTTGCGTGGGTTCTTCAGATCCATTTTAAGGGTCTAGAAGTGAATGGACTGGAAGATTATTTTACAGGTGATAAATTGTGGCTGAAATGGTTCATTAGTAAGTAACAGAACTTATTCATATCAAATGATTCTAGCCCCAAATTCCTTTTTTTTTTTAAACCTGTTAAATCCACATAGCAGTGAGCACAGACTCAGATACTACCATCACTTTATCCCATTTACACTTGCTATTACAGCAGAAACCCCTTCCTTTCCATCTATGAAAAGACAGACTCCGTTCTGCCTAATACTGCAAACTAAGATCAGTACTTAGAACCTTGTATAAGTGTGACAGGAGAAGTCCCCTAGTCTTCAGCCAGAAAATAAACTCATTTTCATTATTACAGTTTTTGATTCGGTTCTTCTCTTCATTTATCCCTCATTGTCCCACATCCAGCCAGCCCCCTTCTTTCATTACATTACCTATCAACTTGTCTTTTAAAACACTGGTCATACCTTACACCCAGTGAAGTGTATGGTATGTCTCTTTACACATCCTGTGCTCCTATGCTTGACATTCATTTCTCATAGCAAAGCAGAGCAACATAGCCCTGCTTATCTTCTCTGTGCTGTATCCAGGATTTTCTCTCTGTCTCTGTTCCTTCAGTCCTAATAACCCTAACACTTTTGTGAAATTACACTGACTGGATTCCTGAAAGAGATCTTAGATTTGAAAGGGAGGTGGGTGGTGTCAAGGCATGGATTGATGAGATGGCTCTAGTTGGGTGGTGTGACATGTGCTTATGTGTCTGGTTCTCCTTACAGTGGTGAAATTCCAGCAGAGATTTGTGTTTCCGGTACAGTTTGGTGGCCCAATGATAGAACACTGGTGGAATTCCAATCTTACTTTCCAAATTTACACAAAGAAAACCCCACAGTTAAAGGTACTTCAAGTGATTTTGACCTTTGCCTTACCATTTATTCACACTAGGAATTTGGAGCATACTTAAAATTATATTCCTACCTAAACTAGGAAATTCTCCAGGCTCAAACGATATTAATACTTATGATTGTTGTTTATTATTATAATTTTAAATTTCTAATTGATATTTGTTATAGGCTAGATATTATGCTAAAGGCTCTATGTGAACAACACTATCAAATTTAATGATTAAAACAGTTTGTGAATTAGATACCTTATTATCTTCAATCTACAGATGAAAAAAACCAAGATTTAGTGAAGTAACTTGTCTAAGATCACCCAAGCTAATAAAAGACAAAGCCAGGACTCTATCCCGAGTCTTTAGATCCTAAGTTCTTAACCTCTTTACTGTGCTCCCTGCTATGGAGGGTTGTTTGAATTGATACAGGATAATAGCCTTAATTTGAGGCTCTGCTTTCTTTTTTCAGACAGAATACATAAGTTATCCATCCCATATCCAAAGTAATATAATGTGGGTAGCAGTTTTATCAGCTAATTCCAAGTTTATAAAATCCACTTGCAACTGGTACAACAGAAATCAAACTATGTCATGAGCAGTTTTTACTTCCTTTAATTAAAAGAGTAGCTTTTATAATCTTTGACTTCCTCTTTGGTATGGATAGTATGAGGAATGCATCTTGTTTTCTTTTTGTTTATATTTTCAGGAGATCTAAATAATACAAGTTCATTTTGTAAAATATAGCAAAATAGAAGGAAAAAACATAAGGAAAAAACAAAAAATAGAAGGAAAAACATAATTTCACAACCTCAAGACAACCTCTATAAGCATTTCAGTATATTTGCATTGAATCACGTAGTTAAGGCTTCTTTCTAATTATAAAAGAATTATACATGTTTTTAATAGAAAAATATTTTTAAAACACAAAAATCACCTATAATCTCATCACCAATAAATATTGTTAATATTTATGTGTATCTTTTTCAAATGAATACATTATATATGTAAATATTTGACAGTATTAGGATAATTTTATATGCAATTTTTATCCTGCTTTTTAAAAATTTAACATTGTCTTGAGGATTTTTATTCATTTTTTTCAAAAATGTAAATCTTTTCCATGTAATTTTATAAATATGTGAAGGTTTACTATATATAATTTAATACCCTATTTCTAATAAACATAACGAATATTGTTCATATTATTTCAAATTTTAGTAAACATCATTTTAATAGCTATATATTATTCCATTCTAGAAATGTGCTATAATTAATAATTCCTGATTTTGAACATAAAAATCTCATTGTTAACTTTTAAAATATACATTGTATATAAGCTTCTTATGTATTATTTACTATTTCTTTGGTATAAATTTCCAGAAGTGAAGTTACTGGGCCAAAGAGTATGAATATTAAAAGCTTTTTATATTTGTTGCTAAATTTCCTGTCCAGAAGTATGTTGCCAGTTTATATTCCCAACTTCAGGCATATGACAGCCCCTGTTTCTCCATAACCTTGTTAGCATCGGGCATGTTTTATAATTTTCCCAGCTTTAATGGCAAACATTTACATCATCTTAATTGCACTTTTTATTTTTAAGCATGAATTTGAACATTTTTTGTAAGAACTAACTCTTAAAAATAGAAAAAGATAATCTTCTGACCTCTTTGTGACTCATGAAACCCTCTCTAATCTTCCAGGAAGAATTGGTAAAACCCAGAAGGGAGACCAAAATGACAGAATATGGGCTCCCACTTAGAGTTCCCTCAGTCAAATAATTAAGCTACTGACTTCATAAAGCATGGATTCCTTTATAAGTCATCATATGTTGTCACTTCAATTAAAGTCCCCTGTGGCTTCTCTTTACTTTAACTTAAACTTTTTCTTTCCTTCTTTTCTCAGCCTGAAGTCATTGGGTCTGCATCACTACCTTTGAGAGCTGTCATTCAATCTGAGCTGCTTTCTTTCAGTGACCAGCTTGCAGTGCAACAGGAAAATGGTCAGACTCCACTTGGCCCCCTCAAGGTATGTAGATACACATTCAGGTAGTCAGGTATTTATGGAGCAAGTGTTACTGGCTGGCCGTGAGATTATAGCAGTGAACAAGAAAATCAGCATCTTTGCTCTTGCAGCTTATATTAAAACAGGACAACAAAAGTGCTAGGAAGGGGGCTTCCCTGGTGGCTCTGTGGTTGGGAATCCGCCTGTCAATGCAGGAGACAAGGGTTCAAGCCCTGGTCCCAGAGGATCCCACAAGCCGTGGAGCAACTAGGCCCGTGTGCCACAGCTGCTGAGCCTGCGCTCTAGAGCCCGCGAACCACAACTGCTGAGCCTGCGTGCCATGGCTACTGAGGCCCATGCACATAGAGCCCGTGCTCCGCAACAAGAGAAGCCACCGTAATGAGAGGCCTGAGCACCGTAACAAGGAGTAGCCCCCATTTGCCGCAACTGGAGAGAGCCCACACACAGCGATGAAGACCCAGTGCAGCCAAAAATAAAATTAAATAAATAAATAAATAAATTTATTTCACGTGTATAATTTTAAAAAAAACTGCTGCAAAAGAACTAAATGATACAATGTGACAGTAAGTACCTGGGAGGAAGTAGGAGATGGGAAGGTGTCTCTAAGGAGGTGACATTTAAGGTGAGATTTGAAGAATGAGAGGAAGAGGCCATCAAGTAAAAAGCACAGGAAAGATCGTTCCAGAGAAAAGAATGGCACATGCAAAGGCCCTAAAGTGAGAATGGGCTTCACTTCATCAAGGGGCAGAATGTTGCCACAGGATAGTGAGCCAAAAGGGAGATTGGACAGGCAGGCAGGAGCCATGTCGCTCAGAGCTTTGTAGGTCAGAGTAAAGGGTTTAGCTTTTATCCTAAGAGCCAAGAAAGGACATTGAAGCATCGAAGTGACATCTGGTTTGCATTTTAAAAGATTACTGGGTAGAGAATATTGTAGGGTGCAGGAGGGAAAATGTTGCGTTCATCCAGAAAAGAAATGATTGATAGTTTGTACTAGAGTAGTGGCAGTGAACAAGGAGAGAAGTGGCTGAGTTTGTGTGTGGTGGGATGAATGCTATGTGTAATTCATCGGAGAGAGGGTTCTGTCCTTTATTCAGAAGCATCATTTTCTTAGGTGGAAGAATTTTTTGTTTTTTAGAGCTTGCCCTAATCATTTTCTTTTAATTGAAGTATAGTTGATGTATAATATTATATAAGTTACAGGTGTACAATACAGTGATTCACAATTTTTAAACATTATCTCCATTTATAGTTATAAAATATTGGCTATATTCCCTGTGTTGTACAGTGTATCTTTGTTGCATATTTTATACATAATAGTTTATATCTCTTAATCTGCTACTTCTGTATTGCTCCTTCCCAATTCCCTCTCCCCACTGGTAACCACTAAGTAGTTCTGTATATCTGTGAGTCTGTTTCTTTTTTGGTACATTCACTAGTTTGTTTTATTTTTAGAGTCCATGTATAAGTGATACAGCATTTGTCTTTCTCTGTCTGACTTGTTTCACTTAGCATAATACCTGTGAGTCCATCCATGTTGTTGCAAATGGCAAAACTTTTATTCTTTTTTATGACTGAATAGTATTGCATTGTATATGTACAATGTCATCTTTATTCATTCATCTGTTGATGGACACTTAGGTTTCTTCCATATCTTGGCAGTTGTAAATAATGCTGGTATCATTGGGGTGCATATATCTTTTTGAATTAGTGTTTTTGTTTCTTTCATATATATACCCAGGAGTGGAATTGCTCATTCATATGGTAGTTCTATTTTTAGTTTTTTGGGAAACCTCCATACTGTTTTTCACAGTGACTGCACCAATTTACATTCCCGTTAGGTGGAAGAATTTGAATATGTGGCTTCACTATAGCTTTGTCCTGTTGTACTGGCGAGCTTTTGAAATCATCACAGCCATACATAAAACATTTCCATGACTCCTCATCACCCAGAGGATAAAATACAGGGCATACCATATGACCCCACCTGACCACTGCAGCTTTCTCTGTTCCAGCTTCCCTACCAATAGCCATGTCAAACTATGTAAAGAATTGCTAAAGTATTGTGCTGGGTTATGCATCCATGCTTTTGTTCTTGATTTTCATGCTGCTTCCTCTTCTTGGAAGCCCTCTCTGCCCTCTTCCTGGCCTTCTTAGTAATAGATACCATTTAATTTTAAAGACTTGTTTGACTACCATTGCAAAAAATTAACATCACATTATTCTTCCACTACCAAAGTTTTATTTTTTGCTTTCCTAGTTCATTCTAGACTGCAAGGTTTATAATCAGAAAGGGGTAATAAATAGAGTTGGTGGAGTAGAAATTGTTTCTGTCCTGGCTTTGTTGAGAGAAGCACTGTTCTAAATAGATTGCTGTCTATATTCAATAGAGCAAAAGAACTTTGCTGTGGGTTTTAAATAAAAGGAGCTGCAAGTCCCCTTTATCTCTAGTAATTCAGCCTCGTAATAGTGACCACTTTCATTCTTCATCATTTATCCCACATCCTTTTTTACTTTTTAACATTTTAAACTTTTAAAAATAACTTCAAACTTAAAGAAAAATTGCAAAAATAGTACAAAGAACTCATATACCCTTTACCTGGACTCAGCAATTATTTGTCGTATTTGCTTTATAATTATCTACCTCTTCCGTCTCTTTCTCTCTCTCTTTTTGTCCCCCTCCCCACTCTCTCTCTATACACATACACACACAATTTCTTTCTGAACTATTTGAGAATATGTTACAGACATTAAACCTCTTTCTCCCTAATTTCTTGTGTGTATTTTCTAAGAACAAAGGCAACATTGTACATAATGCTGTACAGTTATAAAGATCAATTTAACAGCAATAGTATATTCTGTCTGTAGTCCATACTCAGATTTCACCAACTATGCCAATACTTCCCTTTGTAGCATTTTTTTCCCAGTCCAGGATCATGCATTGCGTTTATTTATTTATTTTAATGGATTAAATTTATTTTATTACCTTTATGCATATGATATGTGATAGAGCTAAAGATCATAGGGTAGGGCTTCCCTGGTGGCACAGTGGTTGAGAGTCCGCCTGCCGATACAGGGGACATGGGTTTGTGCCCCGGTCCAGGAAGATCACACCTGCCGCGGAGCGGCTGAGCCCGTGAGCCATGGCCACTGAGCCTGTGCGTCTGGATCCTGTGCTCCGCTACCGGAGAGGTCACAACAGTGAGAGGCCCGTGTACCGCAAAAAAAAAAAAAAAAAGATCACAGGGTAGCTAATTCTGAAGAAGGGATGAACCTTTAAACAATTAATTAACCTCAGTTTACATAATGGCCTTATTATTTGCATAGCTAATGGTAAGGTTTGATTATAGGCCATTAACAGTCATTAATAAGTGAAAGTGTGTCAGAAATACTACACGGGTTTGTATCTTAGACTCAAGAAGCAAACACCCATTGCATTTAAATGTCATCTCTCTCTAATCTCCTTTAGCCTAGAACAGTTCTGCCGCCCTTCTTTGTCTTTTAGTACTTTGATATTTTTGAAAAGTATGGCCAGTTACTTTGTAGAATGTCCTCCATTTGGGGTTTATCTGAATCACTTATTACTATGATATTTGAAAGAATATGATTTCTAACTTCACCATTAACTCCATCATTCCCTGTGCATTTATTAATTGGCATTCTACTACATAGAAGAGTTGTCCCTTCTCCCTTGCTTATTTATATTGGTATGGACTCATGGTTCTTATGTTATTCAAAAGGTTATAATCCACTAGTAGTATTATTCATTTTGAAACTCAGCTTGTCCTGGATTTGTCCAGAGGGAGCCCCTTCAACTGGATTCTGTGTCCTTTAAATATGTCTCCATTCTCTTCTGAGCACTTATTTATGGCACAAGATGATGTTTTAGGCTCATCTTGTATTATTAATAAATCATCTGCCTAGCTTTTCTTAGTCCTGGTAAGGTGATGTATGTGCAGTCTATTAGTGTTCCTACTATTGTGGTATTTGAGGATGAATTAATTTATATCCTAACAATCTGATGCTGCTCCTAGCTCCAAAATTCTGTTTCTGATTCTAGAAAATATTCCTATTAACTCTCTTCCTTTTATGTTCTATAGGTAACTGTGGAGCTTGTTACAGATAACAAGGATTTCGCTGATGTCAATACAAAGTTAAGTAGCAACACCCAACATAGCCCACTTTGTGCTCTTACAAGTCCAGATAAGACACTGCCAGAACCTAGTCAACATGTTACCTGTACCAAAAATCCACAGAACCTCAATCAAATTCATGAAGAAACTGTAAAGAAAACACAGAATTTGGTGCTCCCCATCCCAAAGTCACCAAGCCCTGTTGTACCAAGTCCTTCAACCTTCACGGCTGTGCCAGCCTCTCATGATTTGATAAATCAGATAAATGTGTCAACAAAAGAAAGTGCTTTGCTGTTGCATGTGCTACTGATGGTGCCAGATGGGAAAGATTTCATTACTGGAGAATCTGAGAAACAACCATCATGCAATGTTTATTTAAATTGCAAGCTCTTCAGCACAGAAGAAGTCACCAGATCTGTCATTGCATGGGGCACAACAAAACCAGTCTTTAACTTTTCTCAGGTAACTTTGTACATGTCTTAACATTCCATATGCATTAAGGATGAAGGCAGGAGTTGGGGAGGGGACAGAAGTATGTTTCTCAAATCATAATTCCATTGTAAAAAACAACGAGAATTTTCAGACTGGAGGTGCTTTTATAATTATCTGGTATGCAGATCCAATCCCACTATTGTATGGGAAGAGGAAAAGACGTTGCCAACATTTTAAAACTTTTTGTGTGTCTATTTCTTTCTATTCTATCTCAGTTGATATGGTTTCCCACTGTTTCTTTTGCCTGAATTCTGAGTTCTGTTCCTTTCTGCTTCCTCTAGGGCTTTGATCAGTTGAACTTTCTTTTGTTTCTGTTTCTCCAATCTCTCCTTCTTTATTTTATTTATTTATTTTTCCTCACTCTCATTTATTCCTCCACTGATTTCAGTACTCATCTTACTTGATTTCTCAGTAGAATTTGATGCTATCGCTTAAATTGTTTCCTTTCTTGACTTTCGTAACTCTCTCCTCTTATTTTCTTCCTGACTGAAGAACTGTTTTTTTTTTTCAGTCATTGGGCCAGTAGGAAAACTTGGAAAAGAGTCGTGATCCCAGTACTTCTTCCTCTCTCCTACTTTTAAATATTAGTGTTCCTATTCATTACTCTATCCTTGGCATTCTTCCAAACCAACCCTCTTTTCCCCATGGTCGCCACATCTACTCCCATAGCTTCAGTTGTGTGAAGGTGACTTCGAAATCCACACTTCTTTCAGGCCAGGCATTTCGTGTAGTTTCAGATCTCTGTGTCTAACTGCCTGTTGGTCATCACCACCTGGATATCTCAAAAACACTTTCCTCTTGGCACCTAACACATCACCTGGCAAATTGCAGGTATCCAATAAAGATGTGTAAATGGAAGAAGAAATTCAGATGTATTCAAATCTGAATTTATTATTCCCTCCAAATCTGTTCCTCCTCCTCCTGTCTGCCCTAATTCATATTACAATTTACTCAGAAACCCAAGCAGAACCTAAAAGTTGTCCTTGAGTCTTTCTTACATAAAGATTCACCAAATCCAGTAGATGTTGCAAACTTAATTATCTCTGGAATAAATTCTCTTATCTCCACTCCATTGCCACTGCTTTCATTCAGACCCTTACTCTCATTCCACCTAGCCTTCAGACTGTCCTGTTTCTTGTCTCTCCCTGTCCATTTCTTCCTCTGTGCACCAACAGGAATGATCTTTCTAAAACACTAACCTGAATATTTTACTCTCCTGCTGAAAGCCTTTCGGTGATTACCCGTAGCCTTCAGGATAGAATCTAAGTTTGGACTGCAAGACCCTTTAAGACTACCTATACTTCTCCAGTCTCGACTCAGGCCACTCTTCACACTAGATAGTCCAGCTGTGCTCAGCTACTTGCATTTCCTGAATATCCTCTTTTCCTACCTGTGTCCCAGAAGCCCTATCTATATGAGTTTTGTCCTCAGAGAATTCATGCCATTTTGTATTTGGCCTTTATGTGTTTGTCTCTAACACAAGACTGTGGCTTTAGACTGAGGATAACAGAGTGGGTTTTGTTTTGATGTCTTCAGCTCCTAGCACTGTGCTTGGCACACAGATAGGCTTTAGTAAATGCTTGTTGAATAAAAGTATAAATTAATACTTTGTCTCAGATGTGGAGTTTTGTTTTGTTTTTTTTTCTGGCTGTTCCTCTCCCCAGGTGATTCCTGTCTCTCTGTCTTCCAAATGCCTGGAAAGGCTTAAGAACAATGTGATGGTAATTGAAACTTGGAACAAGGTGCGGAGCCCAGGACAGGACAAGCTGCTCGGGCTGGTGAAACTCCCCCTCCATCAGTTTTACATGTCATTCAAGTAAATAGGACCTTTTGAAGTATTCTTTTTTTACATCTTTAACTTTGTATGAACCGAAGAGGAATATTTGTGGTTTGCAAACATGAACAACCCAATAATTCCTTGGAGGACTTTTCTCAATTTCACCACAGTTGCTACTCTTTCTCCTATGTTATAGCAGTATTACAGATACTGCTTTCCATGTTTTAGGCCTTAAGCTAAGAACCTTACATACATCAAGTCATTTTAATCCCCACAACAGTCCTTCATGAGGCAGGTAAATTTTATTTCCCCTATTTTACACATGAGTTAACAGAGGCACAGGGAAGTTAAATAACTTGTCATATATATTGTAAGTAGTGGAACCAGGGTTAGAACCCAGAGAGTCTGGCTCTGTAGTCCACTCTCCTCACCAAGAAACTCAACTGCCAAGTTATCACCTCAGATACTGTTGGTGTATCTCTCTGGCACAAACTTCAGTTAGTATTGTTCACATCAGCCATTTGCAAGATTTCTGTACTGTGCATTGTTTCTTAGACCTTCAGATTTGATTGCTGTACCTCACTTATCACTACTCAAAACCTAGATGGGGTATTGATTTATCTGAAGATTATTTCTATCCTCAGTACAGACTGTTCATTTTTTTGTTTCAAGATAGTGATTTTTAATTATTTTAGAGCTGACCTCTTTCAGCCTTCTCATGGTTCTGTGTTTTAAATGCTGTATTTTACATTTTGCAAAGAGCACTGTTGTGGGCACTGTCTATAGAAATGGCTCACTGTCATGTGAGCCTTTCTATAACCCCAGGAAGTATTGTCATTATCTCCATTATACAAATGAGGAAACTTATTTAACTTGGAGATGTCAGCCTCTCTGGCTTTGTTTTCATGATCTGTAACATGAGGGTGATGACAGATCTCCCATCTCCCTCTTGGAGCAGTTGTGAGGATCCAGTGAGAAAATAAATGGGTAAGCCTTCAGTGAACAGTTAAGTACTTATATGATGGTAACATTGGGAAGCCTGCTTAGGCTAAGGAGTGCTGCTGGAATCATGGATGTCATTGTCAGCTGTAAGCTTTTGGCTTTTTCCCCTTTTTTTGTTGTGGTATTAGTTTGGTCTGGTATTCCCCTTTCCTTCTCATTTCCTTAGACCCCATTCATTGCCGAGAGAGCATAAAGTGATAATAGCTATCAATTACTAAGCACTTATCATGTTGGTATTTTATATTTGTTATCTCAGTTTAGTCCTAACAACAGCCCTTTGATGGAAGTTTTATTACCTACATTTTACAGATGTGGAAACAGACTTTTAAAACTTATATTGATTATATTGAAAACTTATATTGATTAGAGTCATAGAGCAAGTAAGAGGCAGATCTGAGATTCAGCATGGTGTAATGAAGAGCATTTGGACTTCTTTCTCATCTGTGAATAGTGGATAGTAGCAACCTTTGCTGTGTTAGAAGGATTATAGAAACATTGTAAAGTGCTTACCACATAGTAAGTACTCAGTAAATGGCCGATATTATTTGTAATATTACTCAAATCTTATCTGCCAGACTCTAAAATCTATACTTTTTCTAGCTGAGCACACTGCCTACCTCTAAAATAATGCTGTTCAGCAAGCCTTGGGGCCATGATGGTACAGAGATAAGTTAGACACATTCCCCCCTGCCTGTCAAATTGCTGAGTTTGGAACTTATCTGCCTGGTCATTTTTATTTGATGGATTATGGATAGAATCATATATTTTTTTGAACCACAATTACTTTTCTAGTTGTAGATCCTTTTTTTTTTTAATTTTTTTTGAGGAATTGGTATACTGTTTTCTTTGTGTTTTTTTGTTTTTATTTATTTTTGGCTGTGTTGGGTCTTCGTTGCTGCACGCGGGCTTTCTCTAGTTGCGGCGAGCGGGGGCTACTTTTCGTAGCGGTGCGCATGCTTCTTATTGCAGAAGCTTCTCTTGTTGTGGAGCACGGGTTCTAGGTGCGCGGGCTTCAGTAGTTGTGGCTCACAGGCTCTAGAGCACAGGCTCAGTAGTTGTGGCGCATGGGCTGAGTTGCTCCACGGCATATGGGATCTTCCCGGACCAGGGCTCGAACCCGTGTCCCCTGCATTGGCAGGCGGATTCTTAACCACTGTGCCACCAGGGAAGTCCCTGTAGATCCATTTTAACAAACTGAGAAAACAAGCCAAGTAAGAAATGAAGCAACTCTATGACATGTTTGATGACTGTTACTTACTCGTGCACAATTTCTCTCCCTTTAGAGATCCCAAGATTTCTCGCCTGCTGCTTGATGCTCAGTATCCAGTTGTTGCTGTCGACAGCTACATGCCTGTGATTGATGTGTTCTCAGGCCACCAAAATGGGAGTCTTCGAGTCTTTTTAGCTATGGGTTCTTCAGATCAGATAATAGCACTGCAAAGATTAAAGAATGAAGAAGGAACACTTCCTCCCTTCAACCCCAGGCCAGCCCATCTCCTGGACCAGCCATCTGTAGCATCTGTTGCTATGGTAGTGACTAAACACTTGATTGTTTACAAAAAACATAATCTTATTTTAAGGCTTAAAAGGTGATGTTTTGATGCATGCATATGCTGTGAAATGATTATCACAATCAAGCTAATTAACATATCCATTATTTTATCTGGTTACCTTTTGTGTGTGTTTGATGAGGACACTTAAGATCTACTCTCTTAGCAAATTTCAAGCACCGTAATCTCATTTTATCTTGCGTGTTTTAATGAAACCATTGCCCCAAATTCTTATTTCAATAGTGAAAGGCTTAACAAAAGAACATGCTTGCACTTCAATGCTTGCTGTAGCTCAAAAGAATCATTGGTATTTTTCTTTCTTTGTTTAAATGGATACCTGTGTCCCTCTGAGCTCCTTGAATTTATAAAGAAAATGTAATTGGACAACCAGATCTTAATCCTCTAATTTACTAAATTGCCTTTTTAAAAAAATTGAAGTGAACCTAAATCTGCTCTAAAAAAATAGTCTTAATGAAAAAAAAAGAAAAGGTAATCTGGGGGAAAAAATGGGGATGGAGATGAAGAGTGATCCCAAATGTAAACCAGCAAAGTATTCTGTTTCTTGACCAAATCCATGTTGGAAAGTTAAAGTGAAGTTCCTTGCTTTTCTACTAATAACTTAAAAGTTATTTGTTCTGTACAGTGCTGTTCAGTTGAGAAAGCACATTCATATACTTTATCATGTTTATTCCCCTAACAACTACATGAGGTAGGTCATTGTCATTCTCTTTTTTAGGTGATGAAACAGAATCAGAGAGGTTATGTTACTCATCCAGGGTCACACAGCTAAGAATGGGAGAATTGGTGTTCAGACACAGGTCTTCTGACTCTAAGTCCACTGTATCATGTCCTCCTCTATCTTACATTTGATGTCTTTATTAGTATAGCCAAGTCTCAGTGTCCAGACCATTTAAGTGTTATGTTTTTTAATCTGAATGACAAATTTGATGTCTCTAACAGAGAAAGAACTATTAAGAAAATACCTATTAGTAGGATATTGGTTTTTGTTTTTGTTTTGTTTTGTTTGTTATTGTTTATTTGTTATGAACTCTAAACTTTTTCTATTATATATTTATCATATTAGTAGTAGAAGTGCCTTCAGTAACAGTGTATTCACTACCTCCCCATTAATAAACAGTCTCAGTGTTATTCCTAACTTCATTAGAAATAATAATTAAGGACTTCCCTGGCGGTCCAATGGTTAAGACTCCACGCTCCCAGTGCAGGGGGCACGGGTTCGATCTCTGGTCAGGGAAGATCCACATGCCATGTGGCACGGCCAAAAATAATAATAATAATAATAATAAATGAAAACTTGTTTCAAATATGTGTTCTTTATCCTATTAAGGAAATAACCTTCTGTTTTTAGTGTACGAAGAATCAGGAACATCTGATTAAATTTTATCAAATGCCTTTTTAGCCTTTATTGAGATAGTCACTTTTTTTCCTTCCTCTATTAATGCACTCTATTACATTTATGGATTTCCTAATATTGACCCAGTCTCACAGCCTAGAGTAAGTCCTGCCTGATCTGATTACAGTGAACAGTTGTGAGATTTATACACAATGAAAATTAAGTATCTGTTCTAGTATCAGCCAGTTATGCTTATTTCTTCATCTATTCTCAGACTTCATAGGGAAGCATGAATACGCTATACAAATTACTCTTTAAAGCTCCCCAGTATCTCTGTTTCATTTAATAGGCAGGGGACCAAGGAAATGGATTGATGGAGCACCACTTTGAACTCCTTATAGACAAGATTAAAGGGCTCGCCCCTCTTCAGGCAACAGTCTGGGGAGAAGCAGATTGTTATGTCCAGTACTACTTTCCAGTTCAAGACTCGCAACCCAGTGTGCTGAAAGGACCTGAGTTCCTTGAAAATGGTAGGTTTGGGAGATTATGCTTTCTCATTCTTGTGTGGCTCTTTTATTGAATATGCTTAGGAATTTTTTTTCCTGAGTCAGTTTTATGTTCCTCAGTATTTCCAGCCTTACCTGGGCAGTACAGGAGATAGCCTGAGTTTTTACTTTTCTTAAATTGTTTTTTAATTTAATTTTGATTTGATTTCAAATTTATGGAAAAGTTACAAAAATAGTACAAAGAACTTCTGTATACCCTTTACCTAGGTCCATCAGTTATTTACACTTTGTCTCATTTTGTATCATTTACATGCCTACTCACTCTTATCATCTATTAACATACAGTTGATTCTCATTATCCACTGTAGTTATATTCTATAAAGTCATCAAGAGCACTGAATTAAGAGAATACCAAACCATTGCTCCTGGGGGAAATACGTACATATACATATCTCACATAGATCATAATCTTAAATCCTAAAACAATTCATCCTCATAGATTCTATTTTCTTTATTTTACAGAAGAGAAAACAAGGTTCAGAGTGTTAATGGCTGAGGCCGCCCCACTAACAAGTGCCAAGGTTGGCATTCAAACACTGTCTAACTGGCCCCAGAGCCAGAGCCCCTGCACTACATTGCACTTTCCCTTGCCATCCCATCCTCTGGTCATCTCTGAGAGCTAAAACAAGAAGACAGAGTGTCACCTTGTTTGATCTCAGCTGGGAATGAGCAAGTTGGGTGACTCAAATTGTCTGCTATTCTGAGCATGTCCTTGAATAACCGTGAAAGTGCTGCCAGTATTGGTTTTGAGGTTCAAATAATGGACTTGTATCCGGGATATATTGATATAAAGAACTCTTACAAATCAGTAATGAAAAGACAACCCAATTTAAAAATGGGCAAAGGATCTGAATGGACACTTCTCTAAAGATATACAAATGGTCAATAAGTACATGAAAAGATGCTTAACATCATTGGTCATTTGGGGGATAAAGATCAAAACCACCACAAGATACCACTTCACACTCACTGAGATGGCTATAATTTTTTTAAAAACAGACTAGGGCTTCCCTGGTGGCACAGTGGTTCAGAGTCCGCCTGCCGATGCAGGGGACGTGGGTTCGTGCCTCGGTCCGGGAAGGTCCCAGATGCTGTGGAGCGGCTGGGCCCGTGAGCCATGGCTACTGAGCCTGCGCATCCGGAGCCTGTGCTCTGCAACGGGAGAGGCCACAGCAGTGAGAGGCCCGCGTACCGCAAAAATAAAATAAAAAGACTAATAAGGGTTGGTAAGGAAGTGAAGAAGTTGGAACTCTTACACGTTGTCTACCAACAAAGGAATCTCTTCTGTATTACCATGGCATCTCAGGGGACCAGAGCTGCTAGGGAAATGGACCTTGGTAGGAGTAATACAGTCAGAAGATACAGATTCCGGTTCCAGGTCTGTGACCTACTAGCTCTAAGACCTTTGGGTTGACTATGTAACATCAAGGTATCATATCCTCATCTGTGTAGTAGGAGAAATAATACCTGCTTTGTTTTCTTTACAGGAGTATTGTGAGGATAAAATTGAACAATACTGAATATTAACATACTGTAAAACTACATATAAAACACTTCTTTTATTTATTTATTTAGGCTGCGTCAGGTCTTAGCTGCGGCTTGCGAGATCTTTCGTTGCGGTATGTGGGCTTCTCTCTAGTTGTGGTCTGCAGGTTCCAGGACGTGCAGGCTCTGTAGTTGCGGCACGTGGGCTCAATAGTTGGCAGTGCGCGGGCTTAGTTGCCCCACGGCATGTGGGATCTTAGTTCCCCAACCAGGGATCGAACCCATGTCCTCTGCATTGGAAGGTGGATTCTTAACCACTGGGCCACCAGGGAAGTCCCTGCAAAGCACTAAGTGATGTGTTGGATTATTCTGAACTGCTTTTCTTTTCCAAAGGATTCACTCTGAAGCCTTTCAGATCTGCAACCACACTCTGCATTCCAGACCCCATCTTTAATAGTGAGCACCGTCATTCTCTCCTGTTGCCAGCTGAAATTCCAGTGCAAAGGCTCCTACTCAGTGCCTTCTCTGCACATGGGCTTGTACCTGGAGGTGGAGTCCAGTTTGAAATCTGGTGCAGGTACAGTGTGGAGAACCCATGCCTGTGCCGAGGAAGGAAGTGCACAGTCACAGAGCATCCTTCCCTTAATTAGCCCAGGTTGAATTATAAGCAAGCAAAGAGCCCCCTTCTGCCCTGTTTAATATTATTTGGGTTTGATAATGACTCTTGTCTAGATTTTACTGAAATCTGTTCAGTTATTAGGCTCTTGGGAGCAGTTGTATCTCATACTTCTAACCACTACTTACATTTGGAAGAGAAGTTTTAGTTTTATCTCCTACTGTCACTTAAATGTATCAGTCACCTTTTTTCTGCTTCTCTTTCTGCCTTATATAGTTCAGGCCCTCACTATATCATGCCTAAATTATTGTAATACCCTCTTAACTGGTCTCCCCACTTCTAGAATCGTTTCTTGTAATCCGTTCTTCCCACCACCAGAAGAGTGGCCTTTGTAAAATATAATTCCACTCATGGCACAGACTTCGGCAGATTTCCAGGAAAGATAATGGCATGAATACAGATGTTTAACCTCCCCCTTTGCATCCTCACCCCCAAGAAACCAATTAAAATAATTTTAATGTGAGGAGGAACTAGAGTAGGTACTAACAGATCCTCATCACCCCTTCAAATTTGAGGGGCATGGGCCTGAAGCCATAGAAGAGATTGGAACTGCACTGCTTAGAACCACTTGTGCTGCAGGATGGATGCTTTCAGGAGTGGCAACTCCCAAAGGGCCAAGCCAGATGCAGATTCCTCAAACAGAAAACCTGTGAGAAGCTGGGCTTTGTCTTGAAGACAGGGTATAATTTATGGGGTTCTTCCTCCAAGTAATGGGCAGTAAATCCAGCCAGACACAACCACAGCTGTATACCAGAAATACAGAACAATCAGGCACCAAAGATAACTAGATACTGAAAGCTGATCCCTGGGGCAGAGTGAATCATTCATCCACCTTATTCTTTCAACTGACAGCTTGTGCTTTTGTGGCTTACAGGTACTATTATCCTAATGTGAGAGACCAGATGGTCGCCAAAGGAACCTTGCCATTATCGAGGATCTGTGCCATTGTAACCATGCAGCACCGTGAGGATGTGGGAATACAGACCTTTAATCTCCCTTTAACCCCCAGGCTTGAGAATAGGAATGAACTAAGGAACCAATCATCAGGTAATTGAAGACTAGTTTATCTTTCCCTAGCATACATAAATATCCCTTTTCTCTCGTAAATTAGTGATTCTTCACATTTTGTAGTACTTACCCTTTTAAGAATCTGATAAAAACTATGAGACACCTTCTCTTAGAAAAAGAGTGTAGAATATACACTGCAAATTTTGTATATAATTTTAGAAAATTCATAGTTATGTAGACTCTGTATATAAATGTTGCTTGTCTCATCTCACCTTTAACTTCAGCAAGCATTTGATAAGCCCTCATGGCATAAAACCTAAGTCTTATATAGGTGTACTCAGAGAATTATTATTCCAAGGCAACATGATGTAGATTGGAAGAATATAGTCAGCATGAACTGGGAATTCACTGTGAGGGAGGAAGAAGTCAGGATTTAAAGTTAGAAGGGATTAGTTAGAATTTAGAGTTTTCAATTATATCCTAATGGTTCCAGCTGGATGACCCACCCTCCAGATACATCATGAATAACTAGAATTAGCCTTCTAAATCAAGTTACTGTTCATTCTTACCAGAGAGTATCTGCCCATACAAAAGGTTTTATCTTGCTATGATTAAGATTGAGTTGTTCCTCCTGACCCTCACCGATCAGCTTGTTCTGTTGTTCCTTAAAGCTTTCCCTGAAATGTGATAGAATTTTTATAAAAGGATGGCATGTAAAGGTGTTTAAGGTGGTGGCAGTAGGAGGGTGACAGAAATATATGAGTGCAAAAACCTTTTAAAGGTTTAAAAAAGAAGAAAGGTTAGAGTCCATCTCAATTCTATAAAAATAACTGGGATTAAGTTCTGCCTCTGATAGTTAATGTGATTTTGGCAAGCAGTTGAATCTCTGAGCCATAGTTTCTTGGATATAAAGTGAAAATAGTGACATCTGTTCTGCTTTATTAATCCTAAAGTACAATAATATAATGTGATTCTGACCACAGACAGATTGTTTCACTGCTAAGGCCCCATATTGTTCATTAGGATTATAGTGTTTATCCTCTTCCTTCCTTCCTGACTAGACTTGGGGTTTGGTAGAACAGAGATTATTCCAACCAACCTTCTTTTCATTTTTCCTTTTGCCCTCATTCTTTAGGTTTACTGGATGTGGGCCTAAGGTACAGGTGTACTCCAAGGACAGCAGAGGGAGTTCTTGCAGCCCGAGCTGTCTGCATCTCAGTCCAGATTATCAGAGCCTGTGGTTTGCAAGCAGCAGCCAAGTAAGTTCACCTTAGAAAAGCAATTCTCAAAGCAAACCTTTCTCCACTGCAGTCCACATGATATGTGATGCCCAAATAACGTAAAACTTTCTTGCATACAATTTCCAGTTTATTAAACACAACTCTACTCTTTTTCTCTTAAGAAAGCATGTAGGAATATAAGTGAATAAATCATTTGCAAATTTTGCTGTTTTAACTGTTATTAGCAATTTAGTTCCTTGACCTTGTCCAGCGATTTTATCCTCTACCCTACTTACCCTCTTATTTCCAAGGTCAGACCCTATGCCCACCAACCATGCCAGGACCAGTCACCACTACACCTCCTCAATAGTCTCTCATGTTCAGTCTCTGAGTACCAACTCCTATTTTTCTAGCTTATTCCCCTTTAGTCTGTTCTCAATACAGAAGCCAGTGATCTTATGAAAACTTAAATCAGGTCTTGACACACATCTACTTAAAACCCACCAATGCCTTTCCATCTCATTCAGAGTAAAAGCCAGAGTCTTTAAAATGGCTGTAAGACCCCACATGACCTGACCCCGTTATCTTTATGACCTCCTCTCTTCCTGGTAGTTGCTGCTCTACTCACTCCACCCCAGGCACTGGCTTTCTTGTTACTTCTGAACACACCATGCTCTTTTTCCCCTCAAGGCCTTTGTCTTGCTATTTTCTCTGCCCGAAACACTGTTTCTATGTATAAACAGCATGGCCCTCTCTTCCCTCCTTCAGGTCTTCACTCATTCTTCTCTCTAATTTGGACGTTCTTCCTCCTTTTGTCCTCTAAACAAGCTTCTGTTTTCTTCAAGACTTTGCAGCCTTCCTCTGTCTCTCCTACATATAGATAGAATTGGTGCTTTGTCCTTTGTCTCTTAGCACCTTGGTTGCAGCACATATCACTCTGTTTCAATTATTTGCATACATGAGTTTTCCTCACCTAGGCTGTGAGTTCCTACAGACACGGGTACTGCCTGAACTCCTCTCTGTCCCTGCCACCACATAGCATAGTTCCAGCATGTATCAGGTGCCCAGTAAGGAGAACTAGATCACGACCCTGAGGCAGACTAGCTCACTTTGGACATGAATTCAAGAAAGAGGCAAGTGCTCCTTAACTTCAGATTATTTACCTTTAACTTCATAGTCGCTAAATAACTAATGGGATTACTTCCGTGTGAGATCTGACACTGAAGTAGCTGGTAAAATGTTCAGTCTAATTAATATTTTTCCTCACTAAATTCTCCAAATAGACTTTTCCGATAATTGCTTGAGAACATCTTAGTGTTAATGAGATGCCAGGGCAGTTTTTTAATCATATTTTCCCATATATTCAAACTCTTGATGGTTTCTCATTGTCAGTAGCAGTGGTCTCCTAATTTTTATTTTACATTCCTATTAATAAAAAAATAAAAATTTAGCATACTCTCTAAATATGTGTATACTTATTCATGTATAAGTCATCTTCATGTACTACTACACTAATATATACACTATAAAATATACCAGAGAGTAGTAAAACTTTAATATATGAGATAACAACTCTAGAGGTTTTAATAATTTTTTCCTATGCTCAAATAGTTTACCCTATGAACCCCCTAGATTGTACTCACTCCACTTTAGGGTGGTGGTCAACAACAGGATAAGGTCCAACCTGCTTGCTCAACGTGGCATTTAAGACCCTTCAAAATATCTTAATCTGAGTCTTGAAAGAAGAGTAGGAGTTAATCATAATGCCCAAGAAAGCTGAAGACTATTCTGGTCAAAGAGAAGAATATGTGCAAAGGCCATGGAGGCATGAAACTTGTGTATAATGGAGTACCTGTTCTGGGTAAGACCCAGCCCAGGTCAGAATTCCTAAACATGGTGTAAAATTAACTACTGTTTAATTGACAGAGAAGGACTTGGAATTTCGATACTCAGTAGACCTCAGAGAGACTGAGTAATGGATAAGAAACTTAGTTGCTTTTCTCTCTGGGAACTTACAGGGAAAGTCAGATTAGATGGCAGGCAGTTTTTTGTAAGTCCCGCATTGGGTCTGTGTTGCGCTTTTAAGAAAAAAGGGCAAGAAACCAGACCAGTACAATGGAGTGTCCTTGTAGTATCACTCTAGTAGGCAGATGAATATTGTCTCCCTCATATACACGTACACTGTAATATCAAGATTACTAAGAAAACACATAGTGACATTGCTAGAAGCCTAAACAGGAAACACATGGTTGGTTAGTGTTCTTGGTTGCCTTGTGGAAATGGTGATGTTTTCTAGGCAGTCAAGCTGATTTCTGATATTACCTCCTTCTCATTCCCACCCTTCTCCCCTACAGGGCTTTGGCTGAGCAGGAACCTGCTCTGCAGTTTAGTGCCACAGTCGGGGTCAATGCCTTTGTTACCACTCATCTGTCCTTCCTGCCCAAGGGAGAACAGCGCCAAACCCACCCTGTGGCCTGTTCCTTCTGCCCTGAGTTCTCCCATCACAGTGAATTCTCATGTAACTTGGTAACTCAGCACTGCAGTGGAGAAGCCTGTTTCCTGGCAGAGTTGTTGGAGTTTGCAGAAGTTACTTTTGCTATTTATCATGAAGATACCAAGTCAGGTGAGCACCAAATGACTCACAATTAAAATTAAAAAGGGCTCTGTTTTGAATGGTATAGCACTTCCTAGGAGATACATGCTGAAGTGTTTAGGGGTGAGGAGTCATATTTGCAACTTACTTCTGAAGGGTATAGCAGAAATATGTAGAATACGTATTGAGTGTTTGAGAGAATGTAGAGAGAGATAAAGCAAATGTGTCAAGATGTTAGTGGGTGAATCTAGGTGAAGGGTATATAGGAGTTCATTGTAGTATTCTTTTAACTTTTCTGTATGTCTGAATTTTTCAAAATTTAAGTGTGTGCATACACATACTTAATGATTTAATTAAAATGATTTAGAGGGCATTCAAGTTTTGACTGGAGCAAGATGATCTCTAATGCGTCTTCCAACACTGAAATTCACTGAGTGTAAGTGGAGGATTATATGGCTCTTTTGTAATACAAGCCCTTTGGTCAGTAGACCATCAAATAATTTCTCTTTCTTTGTTTGATTTAACAGCCAGTGATATAACCAGTATCCGCTCATTCAAAGATTATCTGCTTGGAGTAGTAAAGATTCCAACAAAAGATCTGCTGATCAAGAGATCTGGTAGGGATCCTGGATTATCACTTTCTAATTCTACCCTTTCCCATTCACTTCCCTGCAAGAGATCTTCTTGTCTGGCTCTCTTGCAAGATATGCAAAAAAAAAAATAAAAATAAAAAACCCCTTAACACATGCTTCTGAATTCTCCCAAATACCTCAAAGGTTTTCCCAAAAACATTTTAAGTCCTTTCCTAATCATTTCAAAGGCCTTCTAATAAGGCAAAGAAGCTCAAAACATTGTACTGTCATCTTACTCCAGGAAAGATAATAATGATGATACTATTTATAATAAATATGGCAATACCCATTGCATTATATAGCACTTTGTAAAATATTTTCTCAGATCTTTTTTGAGCTTCATGGTAACTCTTACTGATGGGGATACAGGATTATCTTTTTCTTTTTTTTTTTTGCGGTATGCGGGCCTCTCACTGCTGTGGCCTCTCCCGTTGCGGAGCACAGGCTCCGGACGCGCAGGCTCAGCGGCCATGGCTTACGGGCCCAGCCGCTCCGCGGCATGTGGGATCTTCCCGGACCAGGGATCAAACCCGTGTCACCTGCATCGGCAGGCGGACTCTCAACCACTGCGCCACCAGGGAAGCCCCAGGATTATCTTCATTTGACAGATGAGAAAATTTAGGCTTACAGAGGTTAAGTGATTTGTCAACCACACAGCCAGGTAGTAGAGTACTAGAAATCAAATCCAGATTTGCCCATTCTTTTTCACTATACCCTCCTCTCTCACTGAAGAAGGAATAAGGGTATGAGGTAAAGACCCAAAAGAAGGCACAACCACCAGGCAGTAGTCTGGAAATATTGGTCCCGTCCTATATTTTACTAGTCACCTTGACAGAGTGACCTTGACCTCTCTGAGCCCCACTTACCTTATGGATGGAGACTGTTAATGCTGACAAGTCTACAAGGTAGAAATCAATGAAATAGGATATATAAAGTACCTGACAAATAGTAGGCACTCAGTAAATGTTAGTTTTCCTTCTCTTGCCCATCTTCCTCCCTAGGATTGTATAATCTAGTTTCCAAAATTTTATCACACATCTCCCAAATTTAATTGTGAATTGAAGTTTGAGCAATACTCAATAAACAGGTACTATGTGCCTGCCAGAGAGAAGTCTCTACAACTTGATATAGGGTTCAAGTCTCACTTCTGTCACTAACTGTTTGTGATCTAGAACAAGTCACTTCATCTCTCAGATCCATAGTTTCCTCATCTCTAAAAATGGAAATAATAAGATCTTTGCAAGATTATCGAAGCATTCAATGAAATTATACACGTGAAAGATCTTTGCACAGGACAGGGCACATAGGACACCTCAGTTTCCTTCCTTCTGAAACTTACTACAGAGTTTGTCAGAGAATAGGCACCATCTGAGAAATCCCACCTTCACAAATTAAATTTAACCCCTTGGAAATAAACCTTTTAGACAGTTCGGCATGTATCATTGGTCTTTATATTCAGAGTTATTCTAAAGTGAACATTGTGTTTTGTTTCTTCCTGCCAGTAATCTCAATTACAGAATCACAGAGCAAGAGGAATAATCTAATCCACTTACATGCTGAAGTGGTGTGAAATTTTTTATGTATTTGTACATTTTTCTGGGGATAACTTTCATTAGAGCCAAAGGGGTCTGTGACCAAATAATGTTAAGAAGCACTAGGTTGTGAGGAAATTAATACCCAAGTGATGAGAAATTACTAAAGCCAAAGCCATAGGTTCTTAGACCGACCAAGTCAAATGGAGTCATAGAGATCAACCTCCTCATTTCAGTGTCTTCATTTTATAAACGAAAACTTGGAAGGCCCAAAAAAATTAAATGCCTTTTCCAAAAATCATAACACCTTAAGTGGCCTTTGGCGAATTAATCTCAATAAGTCTGAATTTTCCCATCTATAATTTTTTTTGTGTGTGTGGTATGCGGGCCTCTCACTGTTGTGGCCTCTCCCGTTGCGGAGCACAGGCTCCGGACACGCAGGCTCAGCGGCCATGGCTCACGGGCCCAGCCATTCCACGGCATGTGGGATCTTCCCGGACCGGGGCACGAACCCGCGTCCCTTGCATCGGCAGGCGGACTCTCAACCACTGCGCCACCAGGGAAGCCCCCATCTATAATTTTAATTAATACAAAACCTTTCTCAGAAAATTGCTGTGAATATTATACCAATCCACAATCTATTTTACGTAATTATGAAATCCAAAAAGCTCAGAAAGTCAAAAGTTTTTTATTAACTCATTAAGCAGCCAAACCTGACCTCAACTGACATTATTTTCTGACTTAGGCCACTGCCTGATTATATAGCTTTATTGGAACACATTGTGCCCATTCATTTACATATTTTCTGTGTCCACTTTCTCACTACAACAACGTAGCTGAATAGTTGCAACAGAGACCATATGGCCCAAAAGGCTAAAATACTTACTATCTGGCCTTTTACAGAATAAGTTTACCAACCCCTGACCTATGTGACCACTGACTAGTACATAATATTCAGTTTATGTACCACAGTATCTTTCTAAAATCTGAAAATTTTTAAATTCAGAAACAAATCTGACCCTAAGGGTTCTAGATAAGATATTGTGAACCAGGACTTCCCTGGTGGCGCAGTGGTTAAGAAGCCGCCTGCCAATGCAGGGGACACGGGTTCGAGCCCTGGTCTGGGAAGATCCCACATGCTGTGGAGCAACTAAGCCTGCGAGCCACAACTACTGAGCCTGCGTGCCACAACTACTGAAGCCCGTGTGCCTAGAGCCTGTGCTCCGCAACAAGAGAAGCCACTGCAATGAGAAGCCCATGTACACCAACGAAGAGTAGCCCCCGGTCACCGCAACTAGAGAAAACCCACATGCGGCAAGGAAGACCCAATGCAGCCAAAAATAAATAAATAAATAAATAAAATTTAAGGGAAAAAAAAAGATATTGTGAACCTATAATAGGTGGTGTGTAGACTTTAAAGCCAGCTAGACCTGGGTTCAAATCCTGGCTCTACTACCTGGTAGCTATAACGACTTGGGCAGGTCTCTTCCATTTCCTCATCTGCAAAATAGGGATTATTATCCCATTTAATCCTCAGAACTTCACAGGGTTATTAAGAGAATTAAATGAAGTTATATGTATAAAGCATAAGAGAATTTCTGACACATAATAGATGCTCAGTAACAAGTAGCTAATATTTTAAATTGTTATTTTGAAATCTAGTGCCTGGTCCTTGGTATGTGTTCACTAAGTGGCAATTCCCTTGGTGAAAGACGCGGGGCTAGACCCCAGATCTCCTGACCTTGTCCCATGCCTTCTCCATTGTACTCATAGTACCATAATAATATTTCACATTTTTTATTTTCTTTCAAAGCTCTTCCAAAATCATTATCTCATTTGACAATTATAATAATGTTGTCTGGTAGGCAAGATCAGCACTATTTTTCCCATTTGTCAGGTAAGGAAATAGGACTGAGAGAAATTAATGGCTTACCCAGACTGAACCACTAGTTTTGGGCTGAGCCAAGAAGAAAATGCAGGTCTTCCAGCTCCAAGCCTTTGTTCTTCCACCTGATCTCATTGTCTTTCAGTGGTCAGATGAAACAAACTTCAGTGCACTGTGGGTATATGTTTTCTCTTCTGTCTTGGGCCAGGGTGATAGTGGCTATGGGGTGGAAAGTGGCTAAGTCTTTTTACTTTTAAAACAATAATTGAAGCATCTTCCTTTTCTTTCATAAGGGATCACAGGATGGTATCCTATCATTTTACCAGAAGAGGGGGCCCTGCCTCACGGCTTGGAGCTCATGCAGAAGATTGTGGGTGGTCTGGAGCTTTCCATTTCCTTCACCCATCCTGGAGACAGAGAGCGGGTGTTGGAAGCTGCTGAGCTATTGGGCTGGAGCTTTGAGAATAATCTGAAGGATTTTGTCAAGATGGTTGAAGAGGAGCCAGCCACTGTTACCATCTCCACCCCGAGGCTTTGGCTGCCTATCCATTGCGTGCTGCTTGCTGGCCAGAAGCACATTCATAAGAATACATATTGCTACCTCCGCTACAAGCTGTACGATCATGAAGGCTTTTGGACCCCTCTCAAGAAGCCTAAGGAATCTGCAAACAAAAAGCAGGTCATGGTTACTTTCAAGGCATCCAAAAGAGCAGAAGTCTCTAGGAGCCCATCACTGCTTTGGTACTTCAGAGAGGAGAGGTTAGAGATCCAAGTTTGGCGGGCTTATGGCAATGACAGTGTGGAGAGGCCCCATCAGACAGACAGCTGGATTGGCTCAGCCTATGTGGACCTGGCCAGACTTGGGGAGAGGTCAGCAAGGACACTAACTGTCAGTGGTAAGTGAGGAACCAGGCTTAGCACTTGTGGTTTGAGCAACTGCTGCTCCATGACAAGCACTGTGTGAGACACCCTCTCAGACATTATTTTATTTGATCCTCCCAGCAATCCTGTGAGGTAGGTATGAAACCTGTTTTTCAGTCATGAAAATGGAGGCTCAGGTAGGTTGGGTAACTGCCCAGGGTCACATGTTAGTAAGTGTTCTTTCCATTATTGCATGTTGAAAGATTAATAGTAATTTAGTAATACTTCTTAAAACTACAGAGATTTCAGAAAGAGGTTTGCTGGATGCTTTAAGAAGGGCATTATCTAGTGACAGTATACCTTAGTGGAGTCTAAGGTATACTGTCTGAGATCTAAGAACTGGTGCTGAACTTTGTAGCCTTAGACTACATCCAAATTCATAAGGTTGTTGCACCTAACATAGTGTCTAGAACATTGTAAGCCCTCAGTTAATACATGTAAAATAAAAATGAGTGAATTTAGGAGACTACCTTTAACCACCTGTATAAGAGCCTATATTATAATCTAGAATGTTGGTTTTAAAATACACTGAAAAGCATACCTGCTAATGAGATTAGGATATCCTCTCTCTCTGGTCAGCACATCTTGGAATCATAAAATCTACATGGTAATAAACTGGTTTGAAAGGAGGAAGGTAACATTTTGCAAGTGGCACTATGGGTGCTTTTCTTTAAAACATTTGTTCAGTATTTGCTACATGTACTTGGCCCTGGGAATTCAAAGATGAGTCAGAAATAGTTAATGAGCTTATAGTCTAATGGGAGAGTAGAAGAGTAAACAATTACAGCGAAGTATAAGAACTGTGAAAAAGGTATTCTCAGTGGCACTGTGGGAGCACAGGGACACAACATCTCTTTGGTTCAAGGACAGCATCCCAGTGGAAGTGATGATGCTTGACCTGAGTTACAGAGGATTTAGGAGTAAGTCACGAAAAGGAGGAAAGAAGGGCTTTCTAAACGGAAATAGCGTGGGTGAAGGCACAGAGGCAGGAAGCAGTTTGATACGTTTTAGGGGCCATGAGTTATTTGGTACTGCTGGATCACAGGATATATAGGTTGGGAAATGATGGGAGATGAAGCTAGACAGCTGGGCAGGAGTACTATGTTGAAGGCCTCTTCTAAGCAGGAGAGTTTAGACTTTTTTGTGAGAGCTATGGAAAGCTATTTTAACGGCTTCTGAAGAGAAGAGTGACACAGCTTTGCTTTCTAGATAGATAAGGCTGGCAACTATAGTACAGATTGGATTGGAGACGGCCAGACTAGACTCTTTACAAACGTCATATTTATTCATCTTAACATTCCTGTAAGGTTAGTTATTTCCCCCACTATACGGTTGAAGAAACTGAGTCACAACCCTATTTTAGCTCTGTTAGCCTTGTGCTCTGACCCTGTTGTTGAGCAGGTGGCCCAAGCTAAAGAAGGAGAACTGAGCATCTGGGTGATCATCCCAGATTCTCTGGTTCTCTCTGGACCCAGCAGGTATAATTCTGGCTCTGTTGAGCACCTCATCAAATGCTGTGTGCCCTGTTTTATCTGGGCTGGCCTAGAGTCACTTCAAAGAGACTACAGAAAAAGTCCGCGAAGTGTGGAAGGCTCACTTGAACTAAAGTTCTTAAAGACAGGCTTTTAACTTCACTCTGCTGGAGCAAGTAGGTTTGGGAAACTGAATATAGATTTAGGGATCAGAACTCAAACACAAATACCTCTTTTTATTGAGGGATACCAAAGGCAGTGTTCAACTTTTCAGATTGTCCATTCCCTCTTACTTTTCCACTCCCACCAGCTTTTTATCCTCTTGCCTTGAAGTCAGACCTCTCACTACTTTCCATTGTTGCAGGTAGTGATGGGGTGGGGGGAGGCAGTAAAAACTCTCACAGTGTGTGTTTTTTTGCAAATTGGTATATTAGGGCCTATAGCCCTGCCAAAGGAGAGAGGGCCACAAGCACCCTCAGAGAGCATCTCCAGGTTTAGAGAGTGTCCCTGCTTGCCTAGGCTTATCCTCCTTCATCCTCTTGCAGGTGTGTATCCTCTATTTGGACGAAATGCTTCCAACCTCTCAGGAGCTGCCTTGAGAGTTCATGTGGTTCTCTCCTCTCTTTCTTCACACCCTGGGCCCACTAATGAGCTGGACTCCATGGACTGCAGCAGTGCCAGTGAGTCTGAGCAGCTCCCCAGAGGAAATGATGAGCTCCAGCTCTCTCCACCACATGACCACCAGAAGTCTCCGGCCTCCACCCAGGTCCCCTGCAGCAGCACCACAGCTGAAGTCTGCCTGGCCCAGGAGGACCCTACTGCACTAGATGGAACTTTTGCAGTCAGTATCCTGGTAGAAAGAGCAATGCATTTGAGCTTGAAAGGTATGTTCTGCTCACTTATCCATAAACAGGTATCTGACTCCACAGGCTATGGTCCTGTCTTCACAAATCTTTCTGATCATGACAGGGTCTGGAAGAATTGTTAATCATCTTAATCATAATTATATATCTCAAGCCTAAAGGTTTAAGCCAAGTGAAAGCCTTTCTGAGGTCCTAAGTGGGCCTTGTCAGTTATCCTAATTTTGCGTATCATAAATTCCCCAGTCCAGAAACTTGAGTATCAGCTTAGATACTTCTCTTTTCCTTCTCCACCATCAAATCATCAGATCCATTAAAATTGCTGTATCTCTTAAATTTCTCTTAGATCTCTACCTTCTTCTCCATTCCTTCCAACTCAGGCCCTCTTCATTATGTACCTAGGGCCAAGGGTTCTTAGCATTGAATCCATAAGCCCACAGGGATCCAAGGATTAAAGTCAGGGTAGGTGAACTTGGATAGGAAAATAATTACATCTTTTTTTTTTTTGCGGTACGCGGGCCTCTCACTGTTGTGGTCTCTCCCGTTGTGGAGCACAGGCTCTGGATGCGCAGGCTCATCCGCCATGGCTCACAGGCCCAGCCGCTCCGCGGCATGTGGGATCTTCCCGGACCGGGGCACGAACCCGTGTCCCCTGCATCGGCAGGCGGACTCTCAATCACTGCGCCACCAGGGAATCCCATACATCTTTATTTTTATTAATCTCTAACTAAAATTGAACATTTCCTCTAGTTGTGAGTGTAGGCAATAGACCCTAGTAATATTAACAGTACCTGTGATGTTGTCAACAATAGAAATCACAGGTATTTTCATATCACATTTTAGTTACTGCAGATATCTTGGAATATCATCTATACCTGTCATTACTTCAAAATTACAGTAGTTATTAAACCTACAGTTAGATCTTGTTGTGCATTAATAAAACTATAGTGATTACTATGTCACTTTTTTAATGTCTTGATAACTTAGGCCAATATAATTTCATTTCTTTGTAATCTTATGTATTTTACAATTAGCATTAAAAATATATATATGGGCTTCCCTAGTGGTGCAGTGGTTGAGAGTCTGCCTGCCAATGCAGGGGACATGGGTTCGTGCCCCAGTCCGGGAAGATCCCACATGCCGCGGAGTGGCTGGGCCTGTGAGCCATGGCCGCTGAGCCTGTGCGTCTGGAGCCTGTGCTCCACAATGGGAGAGACCACAACAGTGAGAGGCCCGCGTACAGCAAAAAAAAAAATATATATATACACACACACACACACATATATATATATATATATATATATATATTAGAAGAGGCCCATAGACTTCACCAGACAGCCAAAGTAATCCATGGCACAAGGAACCCCTGCCCTACTTTTTATTCAGCCTTGTAATCTCTCCTAAAATTTTCCCTTTTGCCATCACCCTTCTCTTTTGCCTGCTTAATTCCCACTCCTCTCTCAAGACTCAGCTCAAACATCACCATTTACCAGAGTTTCTCTGACATAAAGGCTGCCTCCTGTTTGCTCTCCTAGCACTTTTGCCCTTTTTATCGTAACATATATCACATGTACTAACATTGTTTGCATGATTTTCTTCTCCACTAGGTAGGGGCTGTTTAAGAACAAAGACCTTATCTCATTCATTTATTCATTCATTATTCATTCATTCAGCAACAAAACTTATGTCATATTTGCTATATGTGAGCACTGTCCATGGTGCTGGGGATAAAGCAATGAACAAAACAGACAAAATAGTGCCCTTGTGGAGCTTACATTCTAGTAGGAGTGTATTCAGCCCTGTATTTCCAGTAAGTTGTGTGTGTTTGTGACTTTGAGCAAGTTACTGTCTCTCTGTTGAATTTCTCATCTGTAAACAGCTGTGATTAACAGTTCTGAGGTGTGTGATGGTTCTGAGAGCCAGAAAACCATAGCCTTATGAGTCTAGAAGGTTTAAATATACATCTTCTGGTTTGGCCTCCCTACTCGGTTCCTATCAATTCTGTGTTGCCTCAGTTTTTCTGTGTATCCTTATTACTTTGGAACAGAAACAGAATTCATGCTCCTAGTAACTGTTGTCTGTCTTTCATTTCTATTTCTCCATATACACACTACAAACAGACATTACTTCCAGGATTATAAGCTTCTACAAAGACTCTGAGGTTCTCATCCTTCTCATAACCTTTGTGTGTCAGAGACCCTGAAACATTCTATCTCAGGACAAAATCTTCTCCACATAGTCTTGCTGTGCTGTATTAGAGATACTGAGGTCCATACTGTATGAGTCACAAAGTTGGGAAACAGTTTTTGCTTTTTTACTGCCCTACCAAAGCAGCCCATTTGTGACAAGTCTGATTTGTAAAAACTGAATTTTTTAAAAAGAGAAAAATCGGGCTTCCCTGGTGGCGCAGTGGTTGAGAGTCCGCCTGCTGATGCAGGGGACATGGGTTCGTGCCCCGGTCTGGGAAGATCCCACATGCCGCAGAGCGGCTAGGCCCGTGAGCCATGGCCACTGAGCCTGCGCATCCGGAGCCTGTGCTCCACAACGGGAGAGGCCACAACAGTGAGAGGCCCGCGTACCACAAAAAAAATAATAAAAAATAAAACAACAACAACAAAAAAAACAAAAAAAAAAGAGAAAAATCAATACATGAATGAATTTAAGGAAAGCACAAAAAAAGCTTTGATTTTTTGCAAGAACTGTTTTGGTTTTTTGTTTTTGCATTGAAAATAAAATTTAACGTGCAAAAATATGGTTATGTTCCATTTCAGGGGTTGCCCCCATATTGCAAAAAGCAAATATACTTGTAACTTCTCAATTAGAGTTACATTCTTTAAATGCAGCTTGACAATTGACAATAGTTCATTGAGCATCTCCTTGTGCCAAATTTTATTCTTTTTTGTACATTAATTATCTCATTTAATCCTTACCACAGTGGGGTTATTTTATGAACAGATTACAGTACATACCCATTTTATGAATGAGGAAACTGAAGCTCAGAAAGGTAAAATGAGTTACACAGTTAATAAGCTCTACAGAGCTGCAATTTGAATCCAGCTATGTCTGGACCTAAAACCCGTGCTCTTTCCTCTATACCATCCTGACTCTTAGGTATGAGATAAACCGTGTTTACCAGTTGGTCCTGTTTATTCTCTGTATTTAAAAGGGTGCTTATGTACTATACACCCAGTCCTGTGCTTATATTGCAAGAATGGTGGTTCAGTTCATCAAGTAGTAAATCTGTGCCAGGCCAGTGCCAGGTACAGAAAGTGCAGAGCAAATGACACATGGTTTCTGTCCTCCAAGAGCTGATAACCCAGATAAGGGGATTAGCAGCTACATGATTATTGATGTATAAAGGAGAATGCTCTGAGGACCAGAAGGATAGGTAGTACAATATCTAGTGTCTAGACATGCAGATGGCCAAGAAGCACATGAAAAGCTGCTCAACATCACTAATTATTAGAGAAATGCAAGTCAAAACTACAATGAGGTATCACCTCACACCAGTTAGAATGGGCATCATCAGAAAATCTACAAACAAGAAATGCTGGAGAGGATGTGAAGAAAAGGGAACCCTCTTGCACTGTTGGTGGGAATGTAAATTGATACAGCCACTGTGGAGAACAGTATGGAGGTTCCTTAAAAAGCTAAAAATAGAATTACCATATGACCCAGCAATCCCACTACTGGGCCTATACCCAGAGAAAACCATAATTCAAAAAGACACATGCACCCCAATGTTCATTGCAGCACTATTTACCATAGCCAGGTCATGGAAGCAAACTAAATGTCCATCGACAGATGAATGGATAAAGAAGATGTGGTACATGTATACCATGGAATATTACTTAGCCATAAAAAGGAACAAAATTGGGTCATTTGTAGAGACATGGATGGACCTAGAGACTGTCATACAGAGTGAAGTAAGTCAGAAGGAGAAAAACAAATATCGTATATTAGCGCATGTACATGGAACCTAGAAAAATGGTACAGATGAACTGGTTTGCAGGGCAGAAATAGAGACACAGATGTAGAGAACAAACATATGGACACCAAGCGGGGAAAGTGGTGGGGGGATGGTGGTGGTGTGATGAATTGGGCGATTGGGATTGACATATATACACTAATATGTATAAAATAGATAACTAATAAGAACCTGCTGTATAAAAAATAAATTCAAAAAAAGCACAAAAATTATATATCTAGTGTCTAGAGAGTTTAGAAACAGAGAAATAAGACATGTCTAAGAAATCAGAACTTTTTAGAATGAATATGATTTCAGAAAGGTGGGAATGAAATTCTAGGTGGTTATCTCAACTTGAATGAAGATATTGAAGTGGGAAAGTGTGTGTTCTAGGCCTACTTGGAGCAAACATGGGGAATTGTGGTGGCAGTTGATCCTCTTTGGCTGAAGTTCTTGGTCATTACAAGGGATCTATAGAGAATCACGAAGATATAAATAAGAAAATTGCTGAACTGCAGCAAGGGCTCAACTAAGACTAATTGACATGATTTTAGAGTGGCAGTGGACATACTGGTGGCACAATGCTGCCTTTTTCCAGCAGTGCTTGGTTTCCTTTCCCTTCCAATTGTAACATATGGCAAGCCATTCCCTGGGCCTTTGCTCATGAACCTTTCTTAGCCAGGATTCCTTTCTCCCTTCCCCAGTTACCAAATTCTCCCCAACATCCTGCTCGTCCTCTTAGGCACCCTGTTCCAGCCACACTGGCCTCTTTGCTTTTTCTTAAATGTATAGGCAGACTCCTGCTTGGGGCCTTTGAATCTGGTGTTCTCTCTGTGCCTGGAATATTCTTCACTCCTGGCCTGTCTTTACTGAAATCACCGGCTCAGCAAGACCTTCCTTGGTCACCCATCTAAAATTACAGGCTTTCTCCAACAATACCTGTCCCTCTTTCCTGCTTTATTTTTTCCTATGGCCTTTAAATAGTGTATTTTGTTTATTTTCTGTCTTTCTAGAAAAAGAAAAGTCCTACAGAGACAGAAATTTTTTGTTTTATTTACTGCTAAATCCCCAACACCTAGAACTGTGTCTGACACATAATAAGCAGTAAATATCTGTTAAATGAGGAAGCAGATGAATATGAGACCTTGCTCAAATGCCCTTTTTCTCCTTTTAATACGTTCTCTGATTTTATGCTTTGCCTCTACTGCAGGAAAGTTGCTTATGTGGAAATTTAGCAGAGGAGAAGTTGCAGGGATTAATGGATTCATTCAACAAATAGTTATTAAGCTTCCACTGTGTCTAATACAGGGTATAGGATCATGTCCTCTTACACAGAAGGTTTTTGTCACCTTTTCTCTATTCTCACTGCTTCCTTGCTTGTTCAGCCTTCAGAAACTTGGACTAATGGGGTAGCGCTTTCAATGATTGCTGCGAATAATATTCTCTTTCAATATCTTTTTCATTATACTACTGAGGTTATACTTATTACTTTGTACTGAAAATGTTTCTTAATGTGTCTCTCCACTAGGCTGCCTGTTCCTTGGGGACAGGGACTGTGAGTTTATTTCTGTATCTCAACACCTGGGTCTTCCTGATGCAACTAAGCAAGCCTAATGTCTTCTTGTTTGTGAATATGATGCTCAACACCTCTCATATTTCTGGTATGAGTTACAAATCTGTAAATCACTTGTTATTTGGCCTCTTTCCATTTAGCCAGGGTAGATCAAGCTTCAGAGTGGATACTTTCAGAGGTCTCTTGTCTCCCAAGTCCTACCCTTGCAGTGATAGGCCCATATAGTCCTTCACCCTGCAAATATTTATGCTTCAGTCAGACCCTGTGCTGGGCCCTGAGTGTACAGACCTGCCCATCATCTCTCTGAAATTGCCTTTCAAATGATGATATAATAGAAAGACTTCTGGAATGGGAGTCAAAAGACTGACTTCTGGCCCTAGCTAAGCCATTAACTTGCTTAGTGACTTTGGGCAAACCCAGTTCTCTTTTCCTCAGCTGTGAAATGTGATGGTCATATAAGATCATCTCTAAGATTCTCTTCACCTCTCATCTTCTAAGAATATGGAGCTGAGGGCAGCATATCCCACACTCTGTGAGTCAGCTATAAATGGCCAAACTTCTGTGAAAACCATGTAGATGCTTCCTTAATATCCACGTTGGCTGTCCTCCTGCCTTCAACAGTGTTCTCTTTGTGTCTGTCCGTCTCATGCCTTAGAAGCTTCTTGCTTGAGGAAGGAAACGAATGATTCCTAGTGCAAAGCTGCATGCAGAGGATTCACTAACAGCCCTGAATTATGCCTTAAACCTGAGGCTGCATAGTCCCCACTGTGGTCCTGGTTCTGAAATACAAGAGTTTCTTGGATACTTTTGTTAGAAAAAGCTCTAAGGAACCTTCAAGAATCAGCTTCAGTACTTATAAGACTTGTGTACTTATACTCAACATGACCGGTATCTCTAGCCCTGTCTTACAAATGAGGCAATCAAGGAACAGAAAGGTAAAGTGATTTGAGGTAATCTAAATTATACTCAGTGAAAATCAAAACCATCTTCAGTATCATCATCCTTTAGAGGCTCTCTTTCAACTACCCAGGCAGGGTTACGGGTCCTTCTCTGTTCCCACAGTCCCCTGTGCTTTTGGCATAGTCTTTATCTTATTGTATTATAATTATCTGTGTGTCTGCCTGCAGATCAAGAATCAGATCTGACTCATCTGTGCAGGTGTGCCACAGAGCAGCTATCAGTTAATGTTAGCTTAACAAAACTGAACTAGGTTTTTATTAACATAAAAATTTGGGCATTGCTTGAGGGAAAGTTTCCATCTGTTCACTCCAGGCCAGAGGGAGAGCTTTTCTCTTAACCAGGTAGAATTAATTAGAAGTATTGCAATGGAACATCCCTGGAATAGGAGTTAGGAAACCTGGCTGGATCTTCCAAATGCTAGTTTACCAGATGTGTGATGAGCAAGCCACTTTACCCCTCTGTTCCTTGGTTGCCTTATTTGTAAAATAGAGAAAGATACACCCATCTTGTGTGATTATCAGGGATGTCATCAGCACAAGTTTAGTACTGATAAGAAAACTGTAAGCTGTAAAGTGTTAAAAATAAGGGGTTGTTATTTTAATCTCATTGAAGCAATCGTACCATTTTTTGATGCATAAAACTACTACTTTTCATACTTATGTAAAACATAGGAAATCCAGTGAAAACTCTTAAAATGGTAAAGCTGGTTCATCTCAAGTCCTCTTAACTGCTCTCAATGTGTGTCCCAACCCAGTAGGAAGTATAGCAATTTTCATCTCGGCTGCCTCCAAAAGTATATCAGAACTTGACCTTTTCCAGGAAGGTAAACAGGCCCAGCTAAATTTCCAACCACAAGAGGAGAGCCAGGGAAACCTGATAGACCCAAGCAGATTTCTTTATCACCTGCCTCTTTGGCTGAAAGGAGTATTTCTGTTCAAGACTGAATAAGGACACTTTTTTTCCAAAGTAAAAATAGTACTTCTCTTTCAGGGACTTTAGCAAATAGCAGCCTCAAAAATAACGAACCTTAAAAGGGGGGGTTGAGGTATGAGAGAGAGATCTGAGCAGTATTGGTATATATCTAGAATCATAGAATTTTATCGTAGGAAGTAATGTGAGAGCACATGTTTCTGATGAAGAAACTTGATGCCCAGAGAGCCAGAATGAAGTACCCAATATGTCACAGTAAATCAGTGGCAGAGTACACCAGAACCGAGGGGTCCTGTCTCAGAACTACAGTTGGTCCTCTCTGCTGATTTCTCTCAGAGCTTTCCTGAGCAGATGCTGCTGTCCTCTGCTGGCGCACACGGCACACACACAAGGCAGCTTCTCTCTCTTCTCCAACCCTGGCAGTCATCTGTAGACAAAGGGCAGCAGGGAGTCTGCAAACCTTTCATAAGGGCCGTGGGCCTACTTTGTGCATTAGTTTAGTGAGGGAAACACAAACACACACAGTTTATTGTAGAATACTATGGAAGCTGTCAGTATAGAGGCAGATTATCTCTCCCTAGCTGTGAGGATTTATGACATTCTGTTGGAAGAAATCAGTTGAGAAGCTTGAGACCTATTAATACTAAGGAAAATGAGAGACAGAGAGAGAGAGGTGAGATTGAGAGAGAGATGGAAGCTGTGTCAGGGACAGTACAGTTACAGGAAACAACTCCCTCCAGCCATTTTATTTACCTATTTTTATATATTTATTTATTTATTTTTGGCTGTGTTCGGTCTTCATTGCTGCGCGCAGGCTTTCTCTCATTGCGGCAAGCAGGGGCTATTCTTCGTTGCGGTGTGCGGGCTTCTCGTTGCAGTGGCTTCTTTTGTTGTGGAGCACGGACTCTAGGCGCGTGGGCTTCAGTAGTTGTGGCACATGGGCTCAGTAGTTGGGGCTCACGGGCTCTAGAGCGCAGGCTCAGTAGTTGTGGTGCAAGGGCTTAGTTGCTCCGCGGCATGTGGGATCCTCCCAGACCAGGGCTTGAGCCCATGTCCCCTGCATTGGCAGTCAGATTCTTAACTACTGCGCCACCAGGGAAGTCCCACTCCAGCCATTTTAAACAGAGAGGAGTTTAATATAGATTATTAAGGTACTTTAAGTTATTGGAAGGGCTCAGGGAGTGGGCTCTAGGCTAAGCTTTCAGGAGAGAACCAGTAGATCTTTTAAATTTGAAATACAGTGCCAACACTGCAGCCCAGTGATCGGAAACTCTCATCAGCACTATTGACATCGGGCCTCTGGGGCCTCAGGGACCAAACCCTGGAGCAGAAAACTCTGTCATCCTTGCTAGTAGTAAAAGCAAAAGGGAAAGGAACATGTCCTCTGCCTCACGTCTGCCTTCCAGATCTGTTGTAATGGCATATAACAGATAGAGACCAATTTGTATCCATACTCTAGCACAAAAGAGTCTGTGACCCTTTCAATCTCTACAATAAAGGAATACAATACAGTAAAAGTGGGGGTGGATGCTGAGCAAGTCAGTCCATGTAATACTGTTGAGTTTCACAAAAATAAAACTTTTTTAAGAAGATAGCTCACTAGATAAAGGTACCATTAGTGCTATTCTGTACATTTTACATTAGTAACGACGGGTGCTATATTATTGATTTCCATTAACTATTCTTTGCTTACTACCATTTTATTAGAATCATTTTTTCCTGCTCTTTCAAGAATATGCTTGTAAACTGGTTTTGCCAGGTTGTAGCCAGTGGTTTTTTGTTTTATTTTGTTCCTCCTGTAGTTCTTCTGTGTATCTTAGTGTTTCTCTGCCTGCTGGTTAAGCCTTTCTCCGGGTCCTGCTTTGTTGACAGCTCTTGCACACACCTCAGCTCCCTCCTGCCTCGCAGCCACTACCAGCTCTCACTTCTAAGGCTAGCATTCCTCTTCCTCCTCTTCAGTTCTCTTTCCCAAGGCCTCCTTGCAAAATCTCCACTCCTTTGTCTCTGTTCATCACCCATTTTCTTTCTTTATTAATTATCCCCAGTAAGAGGGACTAAAAAGTAATGCCATCTGGTCTGGTTGTTAGAAGTCACGATGTTAAATAACATGACGTAAATTTTTTACCAAGATTTGGGGGGAAAATATCATTTTTAGTTTAAACAAATAGGGCTATAGTAAGGAAGATAATGTAAAATCCTCATGAAATTTTAGATAAAATACAAGCCTGTTAATAGATGTCATGTGTGTTGTTGCTCTTTCAAGGCAACAAGAACCCCAATGCTCCAGATTTTAGTATTTACTTGTCTCTAGAAGTTGTTACTTTGGTGGGAAAATTTGAAAAGAATTGGTCTACTCTAATACAAATTAGAGAACAGACTTGTGGTTGCCAAGGGGAAGGGGGGTGGGGGAGGGAAGGACTAGGAATGTGGGATTAGCAGATGTAAACTATTATATGTAGGATGGATAAACAAAGTTCTACCGTAGAGCACAGGGGACCATATTCAATATCCTGTGATAAACCATCATGGAAAAAATATTTTTTAAAATGCCTGTGTGTGTATAACTGAGTCACTTTGCTATACAGCAGAGATTGCCACAACATTGTAAATCAACTATACTTTAATAAAAAATAAAATAAATTTTTTTTAAAAAAGCACTTACTAAAACTACAAAAAAAAATTGTTCTACTCTAATGGAAATTCTTTTGGTTGAGGAAAACATAGCAAAGCAAAATTGCAGGCACTTCTGTTTCCCTAAAGAATGTTGAAGTTGGAGAGATCTAATGATGGGGGTATAACGTTCAGAGATTCTGCCTAGAGAGTCAAGAGAGGTTTCTCAGAGTAGAAGGTACTAGAGTCTGTCTTTGCGTTACGCGGGCCTCTCACTGTTGTGGCCTCTCCTGTGGCGGAGCACAGGCTCCGGATGCACAGGCTCAGAGGCCATGGCTCACGGGCCCAGCCGCTCCGCGGCATGTGAGATCTTCCCGGACCGGGGCATGAACCCGTGTCCCCTGCATCGGCAGGCGGACTCTCAACCACTGCGCCACCAGGGAAGCCCTAGAGTCTGTCTTTTAAAGGCTACTTATTAAATGTTACACTGCTTGTGGAGGGGAGTAAAAATCAGCATTCCTCAGTATAAATGTGTTCTTCGGATTTTCTGTCCACAGGGACAGCCTGGGGTCTTTGGAAGAGTAGTTACTGAAAGGAGCAATCAGAGAAGGAGCAGGGTGGAACCTCAAAGATTAACTTCATCAGGCTTCCCTAGTGGCGCAGTGGTTGGGAGTCCGCCTGCCGATGCAGGGGACACGGGTTTGTGCCCTGGTCTGGGAAGATCCCACATGCCGCAGAGCGGCTGGGCCCGTGAGCCATGGCCACTGAGCCTGCGCATCCGGAGCCTGTGTTCCGCAATGGGAGAGGCCACAACAGTGAGAGGACCACATACTGCAAAAAAAAAAAAAAAAAAAAAAAGATTAACTTCACCTACAAAGTAAAGTGGGAGTATGCATTTGGGGAAGCCTTGAGCTAGTCAGGTAGAAAGAAGACAAACCATTTAGAGTCCACATACAGAATTTGTTCCTCTGGATCACGTAAATAATATTTAAGACATACTTATTTTTTTCCTTTCTCTTTCCTTCGTCTGTAATCCTGAGTCATATCATTTTAGAGCTGAAAGGGATCTTATGGAATGTATAGAGTCTACTACATTATGTAGAGTCTGTGTTATTCATCACTGTCGAAAAGAACTTTGTACTGTGATGGAAATGTTCTACATTTTTACTGTCCAGTATGGTAGCCATTAGCCACATGTAGCTATTGAGTGCTTGAAATATAGCTAGTGTAACTAAGAAACAGAATTTTTAATCTTATTTAATTTTCACTAATTTAAAGTAAAATAGCCACCTGTGGTTAGTGGTTATCTTGTTGGACAGCTGAGTTAGACTATCTAGTATTGTCATCCGTCTTCATTTTACATTGTTTTAAGAGAAAATAAATGACTGAGTCTCCCACATTGGAAACCTGATCTTGTAAAATTAGCATCAGCACAGTACTCAGTGTTTTACATTCATTTAACTCTAGTGGAGGCAATACAGGCAATGGCTGAGAGCTTGGACTCTAGAGCCAGAATGCTTGAATTTGACTCTCAGTTTACCATTTAGTAAATGTGTGACCACTTAATAACTGTTTGATCTCTCTGTACCCCAGTTTTTTCATCTATATAATGGCAATAATAATAATATCTTCCTCATAGGTTTGTTGTAATGATTAAATGAGTTAATACATGTATAGTTCTTAGAATAGTGCCTGGCACATAGTAAGTGTTATATAAGTGTTACCTACTATTATTTATTTTTAATCTTTACAACATCTGAGGAGGTGTATCATATGCCCCATTTGAGGAAGTGGTGGCCTAGATAGGCCTTGCCCAAGGTTACACAGAATGTGTATGGCAGAGCTAATCATTGATCATCTGACTTGTAAGTCCAGGCTCTTTGCAGTTCTGTCTTTTGCCTCTTAATCCAATATCTTCCATCATCCCACAGAGTACAAGGAGATGGAAGAAGTTGTTTCTTGCTGGGTAGTATTTATGAACTGAACCTTGAAATAACAGTTTCAGTAGCAGAAACATTTCAGACACAGGGAATAGCTCAAAGAAAGACCCAAAGGTAGGAGAGAGCTAAGAATGGTTCTTCTTGTACTTGTATAATGAGAGGCTTCAACACATTCTTTTTGGTACCCTAAAGTATAGTCACTCCACTCTTTTCTATTTCAGGGAGCCCCTTGACACAGAGGAAAGTATCAATACCCAGTTGTTGTGTATCCTTCACAACAGCTGATGAGCCATCTCCTATCTACACCCCAGTGGTTGAAAACACAGATTCCCCCATCTGGAATTTTCAACAGCAATCAAGGTTTGTATTTTATGATGTTCCATCAGCCTTCCAAAATCTGCTTTTTGTTCCAAGAGACAAATTCAGAGTGAGGAATGTAACAGACACAACAATATTGAGCAGAGTTGGAGAATGCTTTCCTTATCAACCAGTTATTTAATCCTAATGCTTATGAATTCACAGCTAGTGGTGGTTTAAAGGTTTTGTTGTGGTGTGTTTTAACTCTGCTCAGTACAACTCAAAAATTATTCAGTGAAGACCTCTTATATGCTCTGCTCTGTTCTGGGCAGTGGGAATTAAAGGTTATCGATTAAGACAGTCCCTGAAGACCCCTCAGCTAAGTGTGGAAGAATGTATGCAAGCTATCTAGGTGAAGAAGGCAGAGAGGACTGATCTCAGGAAAGGCTGTGGATTATACATTCTTGGAAAAGATTTCTGGTGCAGTGGAAAGAACCAGGGCTTGGAACTAGAGAGACTTGGCCTCATACCCCATCTCTGTCATTTACTAGCTGTGTGAACAAGTTACATAACATCTCTGAGCCTCAGATTCCTCATCTGTAAAGTGGAGGTAATTTTGACAGGGTTATTAGGAGGTCCAAATTACATGACATTTAGGGAAATTACCTCCTGGTACGTGGTAGGTACATAACAAATGACAGATCTCCTTTGGAAGCTCAAAAAAAGGGGGAGATGGAGTCCTGTCAACCATGTGGCAGTGCAGCTCGGAGGTCAGGGGCTGGTACAGAGGCCCACTGCTGTGGTACCAGGCTCTCCTCCCTTTTCTTCTGTTACCTGTTGCATTATCATTAAAAGTGGGATTCTATTACTAATTATTGTTACTATTATCTTTACACTGAATCACCTTTTGCAAAGTTTAATTCTTGTCCACCAGCACCAGCCATGCCACATGGTATCTGATCTGCTGTTTTCTCACAGTGTTTATGTACCTAATCGAGTCTCAGCAGTTGCTCACATGTTCAGTGTTGTGAAATCTGAGTGGTTGACTTGAGTCAGGAGCTATAACTACAGTGACAACTCAGTACTGTCTATGGTGAGCTACTGGAAATTATAGATATTCTGGCCATAGTGGCCAGTACTGAAATATCAAATCTGCCTCAAAAGATAGGTGACCAGAGGGCTGAGCTTCTAAGTGAGGGTGATTTGTTCATTCAGAACCTAACTTTACTAACTTGTTAAAGCAACATGAACAATCACCTCATTTCATCCCCTTACTATACAGTTGCGGAGACTGTGGCCCAAGGAGGTTACATAGTCTGTTGGTAACAGAGACAAGATTAGAAGAAAAATGAATGATGGTGCTGTTGGCAATTTCTTTATCACAAAATTGTTTCATTTGATCCTTGTAGAAACCTTGTAGGTAGATAATAATATCCCGTTTAACAGGTAGGAAAATCAGGGCTCAAAGAGACTGAGTGCTCAGGGGCACTCAGGTGATACTAGGAGAGCTAGAATTCAGAGGTGGATATTTTGACCCCCGGCTAGAATTCAAATCTCTGACACAGTATTTGTTCCAAGTTAGCACAGTGCCTCTCACTGGTCTTGAAGTTGGCTCTCTTCAGTTCCCCAGTGGAGTCTGGAGAAGGAAATTAAGTCTCTTAGTTTTTCTGGTTCTCCATCTTGCTCACCTGGAGCAAGGGTACCTGCTTTGTAGTTTAAAACTATACAATTCACTTCATATAAAATATATTAGAGGTGCTCAGTGAATTCCACATTGAATTCTTTAACCTGGTAAGAAAGTTGGGTACTTTCTTATTTTGGTGCCTTGCCTCTGCACAGTGTGGCTCTGGAGTCAGGCAAACTGGGGTTCAAATCACAGCTCTGCCACTTACTGACTCTTATGTGACCTTGAAAAACTGACTTCACATCTCTGAGCCCAGCTTCATCATCTGTAAAACAAGGATAATAATGTCCATGTCATAGGTTTTTGTGTAGATTACATGTATAAGAAACACTTGGCACCGTGGCTGGCCCAAGGTATGTACTCAATAAACACTCTTTCCTCTCTTCTCACCATCTCCACGCACCACCACAAGGCATAAGAAGAATCCTTACCTGCTCCAATAAAACGGGGTAGGGGGGTAGGGGGAAGAATACTACATCACGGTTGCTTGTTTTTAGGTCTTGACAAGTTCCTGGTTACTTCACCTCTCTGAGCTTCTATTCCCTCCTTTTAACTGTGAAGATAAAAATATATCCTAGAAGATGATCATAAGCATGAAATGAAAATGCTAGAAAAGTGTTTTTCAACTATAAGGTGTTCTTCAAGTCTGAGTTTCATACTAGAGGAGCTTCCTACACAGTTAATCTATGGTGGTTGTTTTTCTTAATAGGCTGTCTAAAGAGCTTCTTTTGGATCCACGACAAACTCTGGTCTTCAAAGTTTGGCATAAAGGAGGTATGAACTCTGTCTTACTTGGTTGTAAAAATAAGTTCACACCATGTTGACAATTTGCCAATCCTTTGTTTTTCTAACCAAGTAAAACCATGGCACTGATGGTTCTGGGAACACATATGTATGTTAGAGGTAATCCCACAGATTACTCGCTCTCTGTCATTAAGAGTGGCCTGAGGGAATTCCCTCGCGGTCCAGTGGTTAGGACTCGTAGCTTTCACTGCTGTGGCCCAGGTTCAATTCCTGGTCAGGGAACTAAGATCCCACAAGCCGTGCAATGTGGCCAAAAAAAAAAAACAAAAACTGAGCGGCCATAGCCCAAGCTCATTTTGCACCCTGTACTGGTTTTCTAGGGGGTTATTTGTCCTTTTTTTGGTGAATTATGTCTCTTGTTCTTAATTAAATATAATACATATGTATGTTATAGAAAATTTGGAAAATACAGACAAGTAAAAATAAGAAAATGCAAATCCCTCATAATTCCAAGGGTGATGGTCTTTCAAATGATTTCTTTCAAGAGCCACTGCCCTAAGGAAAATCAGTGAGACGTGATAACATAGGGAAAAGAACAAGTGTTTCTTATGTTTAAGGGGTGTTTTCTAGTTGCCTATATCAAGAGGACAGAACTCAACCCTGCCAGCTTTTCCCTGCCATACAAAAAGGGAACTTACAGTAGTTAGAAAGCAGGCTGTGGTTGCCAGTCTCTCATCCTCATTATCTGTCTTTTCTGTTGATTGTGGAATCACTGAACCTTCCCATCCTCTAAATCAGTTTCTCTGTGTGCCACCTCGAATCTCAGTGGCAGGACATGCCCAGCCACATTGCCCAGCTCTTCTCTTTCCCCCACAGGTGAGGAGAGGGTGATTGGCTTTGCCTCAGTGGACCTCTCCCCACTTCTGTCTGGCTTCCAGTTTGTCTGTGGCTGGTACAACATCACAGACTTCAGTGGAGAGTGCCAAGGGCAGATAAAAGTTGCCATCTCCCCTTTGGAGAGTTTGATGCACTTCAGAGAAGAAAGGCAAGCAAGACGTGGGATGGAGACCTCAGGATCACTGGTATGTATCCTGATTCACGTCCTTAACCAGTAAGGGTTCTACTGAGCAAAACCTATAAGAAGATAATTTACATGTGTTTGGTACTTTCCAGCATACAGAATACATTTGTGTCTCATAATGACCTCATGACCTTTTTGGGGTGAAAATTTCTGGAATTACATGGTGGTGATGGATGCACAATTCTGAATATACTGAAAACCACTGAATTGAACACTTTCAAAGGGTGAATTTTATAATATGTGAATTAAATCTCAATTTTTAAATAAAGTAAGATTAGTTGCAGTGTGGAATCTGAAACCACATTGGATTAACTTTTTAAAAAAAAACTCGGTTACATTAAAATCATTGGTCTATTAAAAAAAATTAAAAGAGAATGGGAGGAGGGGAATTGATGATAGTAAGTACAGACAACTCTTTCAGGGAGTTTAACTGTAAAGGAAAGGAGACTTTCCCAGGCTGTCCCAGATAGGAGAGCTCTATCAAGGCAAAGACTGTGTTTTACTCATCTGTCTGTCATGCATGCCTGGCCCAGGGTTTGGTAAAGTGGGCATCAGTAAATATCAAATGAATGAATGAGTGAATAAATGCATGTGTGAGAAAAATGACAAAGAGTTTAAATAGTCCCCATATAGGAGGGTCTTTTCTTTACATCAACCCTGGTAATCGTGAGACAAGGAATATCACAGCCAGATTATCCTCACATGTAAGGAAAATGTAAGATGTCCAGCCAGGAGTTCACGAACTAGTGGAGGAAACAAGAGCATAAATAAAAATAAAACAGCCTTTAAAAAGCAGTCTGAGGGCTTCCTCATGGCACAGCAGTTGGGAATCCGCCTGCCAATGCAGGGGACACGGGTTTGATCCCTGGTCCAGGAAGATCCCACATGCCATGGAGCAGCTAAGCCTGTGCACCACAACTACTGAGCATGAGCTGTAGAGCCCACGAGCCACAACTACTGAGCCCACGAGCCACAGCTGCTGAGGCCTGCGTGCCTAGAGCCCGCGCTCGGCAACAAGAGAAGCCACAACAATGAGAAGCCTGTGCACTGAAACGAAGAGTAGCCCCCGCTTGCCACAACTAGAGAAAGCCCACGCGCAGCAACAAAAACCCAATGCAGGCAAAAATTAATTAATTAATTAAATGTTTTTTAAAAATTAAAAAAAGCAGTCTGATAATGTAGTCTGTAAAATGGGGATAATAATAGTACCTACCTCATAAGATTGTGATGTTTAAACGAGAAAATGCATGTACCTTGCTTAGTACAGTGTTCAAATACATAGAAAATAATAAATTATATGCATACGATAAATTTTACAAATTTATTTATACTGCTTTTTTCCAAAAGGATTTGTGGCAACAAGTGTGCTATTTTTCTCTTTGCTTCTACAGATCCCAATATATAGTACCTTTTCCTTCCCTGCCTCTGATATGTATGGTGCATTCCCTGGCTGCATTGCAGGACAGACTCCAGAACAACTTGTTCACACCTCATCAAAGGAGGTTGATTTCTCCTCTCCTGGGAGGTGAGTGATTTCTTTATGATAGAAGGAAATGGGGTCAAGAGTGGAAGTGTGCAAACTAGCTTGTCATTTCTCTCTTTCCTTTATTAGAGGAAGAAATGAGAGACAGGGAAAGACAATTGACCTTCTTTCATAACCCCTGGGAACCCCAAGATCCTATGAAAAGAGTTTTTATAAGATAGAAACTAGGGACTTTCCTGGTGGTCCAGTGGTTAAGAATCTGCCTTCCAATGCAGGGGATACAGGCTCGATCCGTGGTCGGGGAACTAAGATCCCACGTGCTGCAGAGCAACTGAGCCTGCACGCCAAAACTAGAGAGCCTGCGTGCCGCAATGAAAGATCCCGCATGCTGCAAATAAGACCCATCACAGCCAAAAATAAATAAATAAATATTTTTTTAGGAAAAAAAAAAAGGGAAGTTTTACTGCTATCAAAAGGGTAGCTTCGGGCTTCCATGGTGGCGCAGTGGTTGAGAGTCCGCCTGCCAATGCAGGGTACACGGGTTCGTGCCCCGGTCCAGGAAGATCCCACATGCCGCAGAGCGGCTGGGCCCATGAGCCATGGCCACTGAGCCTGCACGTCCGGAGCCTGTGCTCCGCAATGGGAGAGGCCACAGCGGGGAGAGGCCCGCGTACCGCAAAAAAAAAAAAAAAGGGTAGCTTCAGTGCAAGGGACTCTTTTCTCTTTTCCTCAGAGGCCTTAACCTTCATCCGTAAAATCAGTCATCAGCTGTGTGAGAAACATATCATGACCCTTCCCCTCCCAAACCTACATGCCAGGTTATTTTGTGAAAAGCAGTTGGCCCACCCTTTTCACCTAGCCAACTGTGGATATGCAAATGGATATCAGGACTAGAGCATATTCCATCCTGTCAAAGGGTAGAATCTAAGACTAAGATTGCTTCTTTCCACCCCATTCCCCTCAGGCCCTAGTGTCATTTGGCATTCCCCTGCCTCCATCAGTCTTTTCCTTGTCTCTCTCTCTACCTCAGGGAGAAGGCAAGGGATCTTATACAAGCCACTCCTACAGCAGCAGTTACTGAGTAGACCCTTTATTCCAAGAAAGATACTCTAATACTGCTTAGCCACTCAAAGACCCATTTCAGTGTTATGTAGCTTTCCTACCACATGAAGAGAGCCTCTGCCCTCTGCATGAAGGGATCCCATGTGTATGTGAAATCCTAGATCCCAATATCTATTTTATAGGTGTTACGTTGACCATAGCCAATCAGTGAGACAATCAAAGGAATATCAGAATAATTATGCTGAGAGAATAATTATGCTGAGAGAGACAAGCTAGACAAAGAGTACATTGTATATGATTCCATTTATATAAAATTCTAGAAAATGTGTACTAATCTATAGTGACAGAAAGAAAATCAGTGGTTGCCTAGGGATAAGGCAGGATGAATGGAGCGGGAAAGAGGGAGGAATTACAAAGGACAGGAGGAAACTTTTAGGGGTGATGGATATGTTCATTATCTTAATGTGTGTGGTAATGGTTTCCTTAGAGGTACATATATGTTAAAATACATATTGTACACTTTAAATATGTGAAGTTTATTATATACCAGTTATACTTTAATAAAGCAGTGGTTCTCAAACATTTCCACTTCAGAACCCCCTTATACTCTTAAAAATCATTGATGACCTCAAAGAGGTTTGTTTCTGTAGGTTATAGCTATCAGTTTTTACCATATTAGAAATTTAAATGGGGACACTTTTTAATTTCTTACAATTTTTTTAAATTTTTATTTTTATTGAAGTATAGTTGATTTACAATATCATGTTAGTTTCAGGTGTACAGCACAGTAATTCAGTGATTTTATATATATATATATTCCTTTTCAGATTCTTTTCCCTTATAGGTTATTACAAAATATTGAGTATAGTTCCCTGTGCTATACAGTAGGTCCCTGTTGGTTATCTTTTTTTTTTTAAATTTTTTAATTTTTTCGGCCGTGCTGTGCAGCATGCAAGATCTGTCTCCCAACCAGGAATCAAACCTGTGCCCCCTGCATTGGAAGCACAGAGTCCTAACTGCTGGACCACCAGGGAATTCCCAGTGATCTGTTTTATATATAGTAGTGTGTATATGTTAATCCCAACCTTCTAATTTATCCCTCCCTGCAACACACCCCCAAACTGAGAAACTTTTAAAATATAATATACAAAATCAGTTGTGTTTCTGTACATCAGCAATGAATAATCCAAAAAGAAATTGAAAAGATGATTCCATTTACAATAGCATCAAAAAGAATAAAATACTTAAGAATAAATTTAACCAAAAAAGTACAGAACGTTTTCTCTGAAAACTATAAACCATTGTTGAAATAAATTAAAGAAGTTATAAATAAATGGAAAGATATCCCATGTTCATGGATTGGAAGACTTAATATTGTTAAGATCAGTTCCCCAAATTGATCTGTAGATTCAACATACTCCCTATATCACAGTCCCTGCTGGATTCCTTATGGAAATGGGCAAGCTAGTCCTAAAATTCATATGGAAATTTAAGGGACACAGAATAGGCAAAACAATCTTGAAAGGGAAGAAAAACATTCCCAATTTCAAAACTTACTACAAAGCTACAGTAAACAATACAGCACTGGTATAAGGATAGAAATAAAGATCAATAGAATAGAATTGAGAATCCAGAAATAAACCCATGTGCCAAGGATGCCAAGATGTCAAACGTGCCAAGATGGTTTAATCATAAGAATAGTCTTTTTTCAAGAAATGTGTTGGAACAACTGGATATCCACAAGCAGAAGACTGAAGTGGGACCCCCTTCCTCAGACCATATACAAAACTAACTCCAAATGGGTCCTATATCTAAATATAAGAGCTAAAACTATAAAAACTCTTAGAAGAAAACATAGTAAATTTTTATAACCTTCGATTAGGCAATGATTCCTTAGATATGACACCAGAAGTAGAAGCAACAAAGGAAAATATAAATTGGATTCATCAAAATTTAAAACTTTCCTTCTACAAACGATACCAAGAAAGTGAAAAGACAACCCACAGAATGTGAGAAAATATTTGCAAATCACAGATCTGATAAGAGACTTGTATCCAGAATATATAAAGAGTTCTTACAACTTAATAATATAAAGCAAATAACTCAATTAAAAATAAGCAAATGGGCTTCCCTGGTGGCGCAGTGGTTGAGAGTCCGCCTGCCGATGCAGGGGACACGGGTTCGTGCCCCGGTCCGGGAAGATCCCACATGCTGCGGAGCAGCTGGACCCGTGAGCCATGGCCACTGAGCCTGCGCGTCCAGAGCCTGTGCTCCGCAACGGGAGAGGCCACAACAGTGAGAGGCCCGCGTACCGCAAAAAAATAAAAGAAATAAGCAAATGATCTGAATAGATATATCTCTAAAGAAGATATACAAATGGCCAATAAGCACATGAAAGGTGTTTGATGTCATTAGCCATCAGGGAAATATAAATGAAAACTATAATGACATACCATTTCACATCCACTAGGATAGCTGTAATCAAAAAGACAAATTATCACAAGTGTTGGGGAGGATATGGAGAAATTGGAATCCTCATACATGGCTTGTGGGAATGTAGAATGGTGCAGCTGTTTTGAAAAACAGTCTGGCAGTTCCTTAAAAGGTTAAACATAGAGTAACCATATGATCCAGTACTTTCACTCCTATATATATACCCAAGAGAAATGAAAACATATGTCCACACAAAAACTTGTACATGATTGTTTGTAGCAGCATTATTCCTAATAACCAAAATTTAGAAACAACCCAAATGTCTATCAACTGATAAGTAGATAAACAAAATGTGATATATCTATACAATGGAAAATTATTCAGCCATGAAAAGGAATGAAGTACTGATATATGCTACCACATAGATTAAGCTTGAAAACATTATGCTAAATGGAAGAAGCTAGTCACAAAACATCACATATGTATGATCCCATTAATATAAAATATCTGGAATAGGCAAATCTGTAGAGACAGGAAGTAGATTAGCAGTTGCGTAGGGCTGGGAGGTTTGGGTGGAGGGTCAGGGGAGAGGAGGAAGTATGGAGTAATGGCTGTTAGGGGTAGGATTTCTTTTTAGAGTGATGAAAATATTCTAAAATTGATTGTGCTGATGGTTGCACAGCTCTGAATATATTAAAATCCATTGAATTGTACACTTTAAATGGGTGAATTCTTTGGTATGTGAATTATATCTCAATGAAGCTGTTATTTAAAAAGAAGAAGGGACTTTCCTGATGGTCCAGTGATTAAGAATCAGCCTTCCAATGCAGGAGACGCAGGTTTGATCCCTGGTTGGAGAACTAAGATCCCACATGCCGGGGGACAATTGAGCCCACACACCACGACTAGAGAGCCCATGTGCCACAACTACAGAGCCCATGCACTCTGGAGCCCACACGCACCACAGCTAAAGAGAAGCCTGTGCACCGCAATGAAGAGCCCGTGTGCCACAACGAAAGATCCCACGTGCCACAACTAAGACCCAACTAAGCCAAAAATAAATTAATTAATTTTTAAATGAATAAATATTAATTAATTAATTAATTAAAAACAAAAAGAAGATGATTATTGCTGGGATCAAGTTCTTGAATACCATGCTAAGGAACTTGAAATTTGTTCTAAAGATAAAAAAAGAGAAGCCAAAGCTAGAAAGGAATGATAGTAATTGAATAGGTTAGTATATGTTGAATGCTTAGAACAGTGCTTGGCACATAATAAGGACTCCATAAATGTTGTTATTGTTATTTCAGTTCTGTGTTTTTAAAAAATCACTGAGGCTATAATGTAGAGAATTTATAAAAGGGGAATGAATAAGACTGAAGACAGAATTTTCAGGAGATGATTATAATCCAAGCAATTGAGTCGATGAAGCCAGAACTGTGGTAGTGGGGATGGATTTGCGGTACCATGTCAGGAGGGTGATTTGTTTGTTGCCACGAATTTATTGTTTGTTTTCTCATTGGTTGGGAATTTATTTTGCCCCCATTTATTCCTGATAGAAGCAGTACCACAAGAAGCAAGGCATCACGCCATGAAGAGCATGTGCAGAACATCCGCCGATTCCATGAATCCCTGCAGCAGGGAGAGGCAATCTTGCCAAGTGATGACAAACTGACCACATCACCCTTTTCCTCCCATACTTCCATTCTGACTTCCCTCAGGTGAGGCTCTCTGCTGAGTAAAGACACAGGGAACCATAGTGGAGCGCAGGGTGAAGGGGCAAAGGCAACCTGCAGTACTGCTTTCTATCAGCTACCACCGCTCCGGGATGTTTAGCAAGGGCTTTCGTGTATGTTAGCTTCGAAGTGGACCTGGAGCCTCACAGGATTCCTCACAGATGAATCTGTCTCAGCTTGGGGCCTTCCAGTCCTTCAGGGGGCTATATTTCTGGTCCATCTATAAATATAGAAACTTTAGATTGGTCATCAAACTTAATAATAACCACCCTCACATCTACTGTACAATTTATGAAGCCTGATCCTGCCTGCTGTCTCACTGTCTTTATCCTCACAGCCACTGGATTCTTCCAGACCAGCATCTGTCCTGTTAATGCTTCCCTATCTCTTTCTTAGTTTAGTCAGCATCTAAGCCAGAAAAGCACTGTGAGAATTGAAAGGACCATTAGAGATCATTTGGATCAGCCCCTGGATTACCTAGTAAGAAGTGTGGTGCAATGGAAAGGACTTGGCTCCAGAGTCAGATAGACTTGATTTCCAATCCTGGCTCTGCCATTCCCAGCAGAGGAGACAGCCATGTTGCCATTATAATTATAACCATGTATGATAAGAGTTCCAGGTTTCCTGGCCAAGGATACATGGAGGAATGAGTAAGATAAGGTACATGGAAAGATATAAAGAAGTCACATTTGAACTGGTCTTTAAAGGAACAAGTCAACAAATATGAAGGGCATTCTGTGCAGAAAAAAAATGTGCTAAGGCCAGGAGCATGAAACAATAAGCCCAGTTTGGGGAGATACCAGCAGTGCAGTTAGGGTGAGGCTGAGCATAAGATGTAGGGAGCAGGGCAAGCTGTGTGGGAGTCAGTTCTTGAAGGGCCTTGAATGTCAGGCCAAGAGTTTGCACTTTTACAACAGTGATTCTCAAATGGAAAGTGATGGGGTCGGGAGGAAGAGAATGTGTAAAGTTTGAGGAAACAAATATAAAAAAGGATTTTATTTTTTGAAAAAACTAATCTATTATTTGATTTCATAAAACAAGCTCAGAATGAAAGATTGGCAAATCTTTTTTGGTGGGACATGGGTTAGAAAGGACTGAGCAGTCATGCTATAGACTGGGAAATTGCTCAAACTTATAAGAAAGTAATATGTTCAGATTCTCATTCTAGGAAGATGCTGGAGATTGGAGGCTAAGTAAAACCATCAACAGTGTGGCTGCATTTTATTGGTCCATTCAATTGACATACTTTAGCACCCACTGAGGAAGGAGAGAAAGAAACTCTCCTTCACCCTAGAGCAGTTTCTCTCAGCCTCAGCACTGTTGACATTTGGGCCAGATATTTTGCCTGTGGGGGCCTGTCCTGTGCATCGTAGGATATTTAGCAGCATCCCTGGTCTCTATCCACTAAATATTAGTAGCACCCCTCTCCCAGCTGTGACAACCAAAAATGTCTCCGTACATTGCCGAATATCCCCTTGGAGCTAAAACCATCAGGCTAAAAACCACTGCCCTGGAGGAGTGGTTCTCAAAATTTAGTGTGTGTCAGAATCACATGAAGAGCTTATTAAAACAGTTATTGCTGGGACCTACCCATACAGTTCTTGATTCAGTAGGTCTAGGATAGGGCCTGAGAATTTGCATTTCTGACAACTTCTCAGGTGATGCTGATGCTGCCAGTCCTAGAGCCAGGTTTTGAGAACCACTGCCGTAGACAAATTCTCTACGAAACAGAGATGAAACAAGATAATGTCAATTTTGCATTACTTCCTTGGGTTCATGGAGCCCTAAAGCAGTGTTTCATTTGAGTCACAGCAATCCTGTGAGGCCTGCAGGGCAAGTATTACCAAACTTTTCCCACAAATGAGGAATTTGCAGCTAGGTGTTAATAGGTTCTATACCCAGAACCTCTGACGAGGCCAGTTGGGTTTGCATATTTTCTAAAGTTTCACCAAGTTGACATTTGTCTGCATGTTCCTGCTACAGGTATTTATCTATGTGGCATAAACCCAGATATAGACACCTAAGTAAATCCACTATGATTTGATAGAGTTGTGGCTTCTAGTGATAGAATAAGGATCAGCTTTGTCCTCTCATTTAATTTACGTTTGACTCTAAGATATGCAGACTGTTCTTAACAAAAGGATAGAAAGACTTTCTGTTTACTTCACAGTTATTTAGTGTCTGCGTTGTGCAAGTTGTGCCAGGCACACTGAGTATACTAGAGAAATAGAGAAGTTTGAGATGTTATCTTCTATTACCAGACGCGCATGGCCTAGTTAGGGAAACTAAACTAACACATAATGAGAAAACTAAGGGAAAATCTAAGGCAGAAGGTTAGATGCCAAGAGTGAAGAAGTTTAAGGGAGAGGTGGCCTAATGACTTGGGGCAATGGACTTTGAAAAGGAGAAATACGAGCTGCACCCCTGAATAGGACAGGGACAGAGCAGGGAGCAGCTTGAACTCGGGTTCTAGCCTGCAGGGGTGTGAGGCAGAAATGAACCCAGTTGGGACAGAGCCCATGTACTATAATGGAAAAAGCATAAGTCTTGGAGTTCCAATTTCTGAGTAGCTGCATGCTACTTCTTACCCTAGACAAATCACTTAAATTCTCTGACCCTCACATTCCTTATTTGTAAAACAGTAATTACTGATCTCATCTGGTTGGATGAGAATTAAACAAGGTAATGTGTTTGAAAGCATAAAACGTAAAATCCTATGCAAGTGAAGGTGGTAATAGTTGGTGTGATTTCTCCTCGGAGTAGTAAGAATGAATGGGCCCCAATTAAAGGTTTTTGAATAGAAGATTTTTGTAAAGCCCATTTATTCATGTCTATTTATCCATTCAGCATTCATTTATTTTGTGCCAAGCACTGTGCTGGGTGCAGTAGATGTAAAGGAACCAGCACAGAGTTCACATCACATCAAGGGAAATTGATGTGAAACAAACAAATGATATGGTTGAAGAGTACAGAAAGACTAGAGCACAGAGGAGAGGCCCTTAAACCAACTTAGAGAGTCAGGGAAGGCTTGCTGGAAGAGGTCACTTGCTTGAAGGTCACTTGCTTGAACCATTCCATCAGGAATGGTTAAAAGGTAGCAGAGGTCAGTGCTAGTCCAGAGTAAGGGGAAGTGAGGACTGGAATGATGATAAGAATGGTTCCCTATAAGGAGGTAGAATACTTGCTGGACATCAGAAGAGGAATCCCATTAGCCAGATAGAGGGGGAAAATGTTGTCCCCGGCAGTGGAATTGTAGTCAGAGAGGTGAAGGATGAATTGGTGGATTGGAGAGAGAGGGGCCCTGCTGTTAATAGACCAAGTGAGAGATGCTAAGGTCCTAGCTCAAGCAATGGAAGGTCAGAGGAACATAAAAGATGCTCATAATCCCAGTGAATGACGCTTTTTTCTTCTCCCCTTCTTCTTTTGCAGGAGGAATCTGAGTGAGCTAGATCAGATCCAGCAGTACTTCAGCCAGAAGCTCACCAAGCCTTTACTTCCCCTCAGTCCTCAGACCCATACTGCCATCTCGCAGTGCCAAGAGAGTCAGGGGGACCATCTTCGGCCAGGAGCCAGCAGCCTAGACCCCGAAAGCCATTGCATCCTGGAGAAATCCAATAACCTGGTGTTGCAAGTCAGCTCGTTAATCACGGGTATGGCTCAGGGCCGCTCTTGATGAGGAGTTATGGTCATGGGTACTTATTCAAAAAGCATTTGAATGTGTGCCTTCAGACAAGTCTTTATGGCAAATAGAGACCAACAGCTTTCACCATCTTTCTTACTTACTTATTTACTGTCTTCCTTTTGAAAGGAGAGACGTAGTAGCGTGGCACTGGGACATGTGCAATGGAAAGAACATGGGACTGAGAGGCAGGGGACCCAAGTCGAGTCCTTGGTGGGTTTGTGGCACGGACTTAACTGTTTGACTCTGAGCATACCCTTTCCCTTCTTGAGCTTCAGTTTCCCCAACCAGAAAAAGGGGAATGGATTAGATGAGTTCTTCAGTGGCAGTTCGTGAACTTGTGCCACTCTATTTTCAGAAAAACTCAGCTACAAACATATTTCAGATTTTAATTCTCAGAGGCCAGAAGACTACACTTTTAGCAAGCACCCCAGATGATTCTAGGTGTTGGTGGTCCATAGTCTACCCTTTGAAAAGCGCCCTTAAGTGGTGGTTCTCACTTTGACTGTATTGATATCATTCAGGGAGATTTTTTTTTTTCTTGGCCACACCGCGATCTTAGCTCCCCGACCAGGGATTGAACCCGGACCCTCAGCAGTGAAAGCACAGGGAATTCCCGGGATCATTTGTCTCAAGCAGAATGTGTAGATTCTACACAGGAATGAATAAGTTCAGTTTTTTCTCTTTAAAGGGAAAGCAAGCCACCATGGTTGATATTAGACACAAACCTTCCTGCCCTCTTCTCCCAGATACCTAACCTTTTGGTAGCCAGGACCACAGAAGTGTACTCTGTGTTTGGCTTCCACTTACTGTTTATTGAGCCAACTGTGCCAGGCATTACTGTGTCACTAGTTCTGGCAGGATACAGTGGTGGACAAGACAGGCATTGTCTGTGCTTTCATCAAGCATGCATTCTATAGTCAACCAAAGAAGCTGCCCCCCAGAAAGAAAGCATAAGAGCAAAACAGAGGGAGGCTTGTCTGGGGTGGAGGTGAGAGTGGATAAGGAGAACCCCTTTAAAGGTCATATTAAAAGAGGAGAGTGGGGAGAATCAAAGGCTTGAAGCCAAAGGGCCTTGAAGGCAAGCTTAGTAGTTTAATCTTTATCCTGGAAGAAAAAGGGGAGTTCTAAGCAAGGGGATGACGGAAGGAGAACTGATTTTCACAAGGAGAGGATGAATTTTGAAAGGAGTTACTGAATGCCTATATATGTGCTACACAATGTATGCCTATTTATCTCATATATTTTTCACCATAACGCTGTGAAAAAGGTGGTGTTTTATCACATTTTAAAGATAAACAGACTCAGGGTAGTTTGCTCGTAACCACAAAATTGACAAGTGACAGTAGAGATTTGAACCCAAGCCTGACTGGCTCCAAAGCCTGTGCTCTTTCCAGCACACCATGCCGCCTCCATTTTCTTCACAAATCTCCACAGCCTTATCATTTGGTTGATGGGTATTTCTTTGCTTTTATTTTCCAAATAAAATAGTTCTAATAGCTGTCATCAAATAGGTAAATAAGTGGATTCTCATTTTGGTTTTTAATATAGGTAATTACTGAAGTAAATGGAAGCATGAACATTCCTACCAGGACTCCCAGCTCCCAAGAATTCCTGAGCATGAGCAGATAGTCTCTGAAAGTGTTTCCACAGACGTAACCACAGCTATAAATGGATTAGATTTTGGTCCTCTGATATTAGAATAAAATGCTAGAAATTGTACCGCCTTGAATATAGTTTCACTGACTCTTGGGGGCAAATTAACTATTATCTTCAAGGTTTGTTCAAAGGTCTGATTGCAAGACTACATCTGAAACTAGAAGCTAATGTGGGAAAGTTGAGTGGTCTGGGGCCCTACCTTGTAGTAAGAGTGATATCTGTTACTGTTTAGATCTGCAGACTATCACCCGGAACTCCCAAGGATCTTTGCGTTCTCACCAAGCGAGGAGTAGAAGCAGAGAAGTCACCACCCTCCCAGATGCTCAGGACATAGCCACGCAAGAACGAAGCACAACTCCAGACCTGCCATTGGCAAGAGCTCCAGATGAGGGCAGAAACTCCCCACCTCCCTCTACTCTTGAAGAGACTTCAGGTGGAAGAGGAATGCTTCACGAGGCCCTGGGGCACAGGGTACCCACCACAAGAATGCAGAGCAGTGAGGACACCAGGGCAGGCCTGGCCTACAGTGATGAGGACTATGAAGAAGACATCATTGAGCCCAGGGCCCTCAATGAGGTCACCACCGTGACAGACAAAACTAGCCCTTGGTCCAGTTTCATGTCAGATGCAAGTGAGATCATCAGCCCTCAGCCTGATGAGGGGCAGAGGGAAGGCCCCTCTTGTCCTTCAGAGCCTTTCCCCAGAGAGGAGCTCAAGGTCAGAAGTAGCTTTCTGTCCAGCCCGGAAAGGACTGTTAACCCCCACTTGCATAGGCAGGGCTCTCCTAGCCAAAGTATTGTTCCTTGTGAGGACATGGCCTGTAAGGCCAGGATTGGAGAGCCTGCCTCAGCAGGCCCTCAGCTCAGCTCCCATGTGACACTCTCAGGAGCCCAACAGAGCAAAACCTGTGTTGGGTGGCACTCACCAAAGGCAGGCCAGGACCAGGAGCCCAAGCCAGAGGCCCAGGCTGAGAAGGAAGTGGCCTCTGATGAGCTAAGTGACTCTG